>NW_006949236.1:0-3155 GCF_000164805.1 Carlito syrichta | reverse complement strand
AGGCTGTCACAGCTGATCATCATACCCTTATGATGAACAGAGTTTGCCTTCAGGCTGTGCTACTTTCAGTTTTGTCTTTTCAACACACTTTCTCATCCTCTTCTGGTTTGCTGGGAATCCCCTCCCTTGTTCTAGGTGGCTCTGGAAGAGCTATCGATTACATTACACTATTTCTTGCCCTCTCCCCTGCCCACCGTGTCTCTGGGATGAGCTCATGACCAGATTGTTCAATCAGAGCAACTGATCCTCCTGGGCCACTTTGATGGACTCAAGGATACACAAGTGACTGGGCAGGCCAATCAGAAGTGATTTTTGATAAGGATAATTACATCCACAACTAAGTGTAAATTACAGCAAATGTTTGAGACTGTGAGCAGCTGCTGGGTCCCTGTCACTCAACGTGACCTCTATTCTTTAGGGCTCATAACCAGCTAATGAATGTTTAGTAAATTAAAATGAGAAGAAGGATGCTTATAACGATCTAACTGCCTAGAGTAAGTCTCAGAACTGGGTGTTTTCTGCACAGACCTATGTTCAGTCATAGATGGAAGATGTGGGGCAGACCTGGTCCTGAGGATATTTAGGAAGTGGCATTGATGTGACTTTCATGGTTTCTCAGAGTCTAGACCAAAACCATCAACCATACTCAACTCCCACCTTTACACTCATAGTGTCATTCTTGTCCACATTTAGAGTTTGCTATTCTCTGAAAAGGCCATTTATTTTTTTGTTCCCACCTTCAACCCATTACCTCCAATTCCTCCTCCTTCTCTTCTCAGTTTGGTTAAATCCCTATCCTCATCTGAGATGCAGCTCATGTGGCATCACTTAGAAGTGTGTGTCCTAGTCACCCCAAGCCACACTTATTCCCTTCTCAGTACTCCCGTCATATCCTCTTCATATCTGTATGATGGCATTTATTTGTTCAGTATGTGTGTAGTGAACAATTACTAGGTACTGAGAACATGGAGTCCTGCTCTAAATCTAATGTAGTGAAGGATCTCAGAGTCTAGCAGGGGAGATGTGCAAGTGAAAAAAATCACAACAATTCTAAAGCAGTGATAAGTCCATCAGTAGAGGTGAACACAGGCTTCTGAAGGAGTCAAAAGGAAAGTACCCAGCCCAGACTGAGTCACAAAGCGCATTCTAGAGGCAAGGGTGCCTCTGCATAGTTATTAAGGGTGAATAAGAGTTATCCAAGTGACGAGGAGGAGGACATTTGACACAGGGGGAACACAAGACCTGTGCTGGCTATTTGTAGCTTGTATTCCCCACCTTCTCTCAACCTTAAATAAATAGATATTTATTTCAGATATTTTTGTATTTCAGTAACCTAGCACGAGCATATAGTAGGTGCTCAAAAGATGCTTGGTAGGTGAATGAATGAGCCATTAATCCAAAGAATGTTAATTCAGGTCTTGGTTGGTGGTCTGGCCTCTCAGCACTGCTAAAGACCTTGATGCATGATGAGAAAAATGTAGCCAGAAATAATAGGTCTTTATTACTAGTTATTGTTGTTTAACAAACCATACCAAAAGTTTATAGCTTGTAGCAACAATAATTTATTATTGTTTGTGGTTATGTGATTTGATTGGATGTTTCTTATTTTACTTTCTCCCAAGCACCCTTATATAGCTGCATTTGGCTGAATATCACCTGGATCTGGGTTCAACTAGGATAGTGGAGATAGCTGGACCCCTCCCTCTACATGGCCTTTCATCCCCAAGGAGTGGCCAAAGAGAACTTCAAGCTAGAGTTCTAGAAATTTCACGGAGGGCACCAGAGCTAGAGGCTAGTCTTGATACTGTTACTGGTGGGGGGGGGGTGTTAAATTCACACTGCAGCATGGTGGAGAAAAAGTCGATTATTTGACAAACAAGTTGATGCAGCTTCTTCCGTTTGAGGTTTGTCTTTTTAGTGTTCAGTTTCCTTTGATTAGAACCCTTCCCCATCTCGCAGTGTCTTCTCTCTAGGACCTGATGCTGCCCTGCTGCTGCCCTTCCTTCTCTTTCCATGTCCTATAATAAAAGTCCAAGCCACCTAAGCTCATTTGTCCAAGGAATCAGAAAATCTGAGGAAATATTTTTCAGCTGTCATTTCATTACCATCTATCACCAAATAGTCCTTGTGTTCCCCAGGAAACATGTTCCAGAATCTTCACAGCCTCCTGGTTTGGAGAAGCCAGACTGGAAGCAGTCCAATGTCCACCAAAAGGGGTGTAGATAAATTAGCATCTATTCATACAAGAAGTACCACACAGCAAGGGGAATGAGGGTGATGTGTGGCAACTTAGATGAGTGTCATAAGTGTCATATTGAGAAGAAAAGGCCAGTTGCAAAAGAGTACAGGTCGGATGAGTCCACTTCCATATCTATTTCAAAAGCAGATGAAAGGCAAGTGTGTTGTCAGAAACCAAGACAGAGTGGAGGGAAGGGATGTGATGAGAAGGGAACGTGAAGGTGGCTTCTGGGGTGCTGGGATTGCCCTGTCTGGACTGAGTGATGCTTTCTCTGTGGTAATTCACTGAGATGGACACTCATAGATTATGTGTTTTTCCATATGTTTATTTTACTTCATAATAAAATGCCATCACTCAGGAAAAAGAGAAATGCTGGTGTTACCCAGTCTAAGACCCACTTTGCTGCCCCATGCTGTGGGATCCAGGCATGCAACTCTAAGTGTTACATTGGCTGTAATGGTCCCAGGCCACAGTAGGCCTGGGCTCTCAGGCTCACTTTTCTTTAAACATCTGTTTAACTAGATGTCCACATAGGCAGGCAGTTTTCCAAGGGAACGCCTGGTTTCAGACAGCTGAGTCAGGAGACGTGTCTGATCCAGCTCAGCAGTGGACCCTTTGGACATGAACACCTCATGAATACCAGACTCCTTGCTCGGCTGCCTTACGCTTCTCAGTCCAGTGAAAATGGTCTAAAACTACTGTGAACCTTCGGAGAGAAGACATTGAGATTACAATCCCTTTTCTCTTACAAGATCTCTTGTTCCCAGTGTAAATTTGACCACACTCCCTCAGAGAATATCAAATTCCTCCTTTCTGAGCTTCAGGAAGAAACAGCCTTTGCCAAGCCTTCCCCATAGCAGGGGATCCTACCTGTCTTACAGTCACAAAATGAAGATATCCAACTTCAGTGATTGGT
>NW_006949235.1:0-8432 GCF_000164805.1 Carlito syrichta | reverse complement strand
AGGTCTCGCCCCACCCAGGCGAGTCTCGAACCCGCGGGCTCAGGCCATCCACTCAGCTCAGCCTCCCAAAGGTGCGGGATTACAGGCTGAGCCACCGAGTCCGATAATACACATTTTTTAAAAAACCGGTCCAGTTTTGATAGGCAACATGGTTGGATTCATGTCTTTGCTATTTTGGACATTGCTGCAACAAGCATTCCTGTAGAGTCATCTTTTTTGTAGAATGATTTGGATTTTCTCAACAGGGCAATTGGTTGGGTCTAAAGAAGGTCAGTTTCTAGTTCTTTCGGGAATCGCCACACTGTCTTTCAAAGAGGTTGCCCAAGTTTGCATTCCACCAGCAGTGTAGAAGCGTTCCTTTTTCTTGGCATTCTCACCAGCATATGAGATTGTTTGTTTTATTAATGGTGACGATTTTTAAAGGGTTTAGATGGTATCACACTGTGGTTTTGATTTGCATTCTCTGATGATGAGTGAGGCTGAGCATTTCTTGGTGTGACTGTTAGCTGCCCATATGTCTACTTTTGAGAAGTGTCTACTAATGTCTTTTGCCCTTTTTTAATGGGAGTGTTTGATTTTTTTATTTCTTTCAGAACACTTGAGTTTCTTGTAGAACATAGATGTTATGTCTTTGTCAGATATACAGGTGACAAATATATTTCACATTCTGATGGGGTCTCCCTGCTATCTTGATGGTTTCTTTTGCCTTGCAGAAGCTCATAAGTTTTATGATGTCCCACTTCTCTATTTTATTTCATAAGTTATGGGCATTTAGAAATCTGAATAGAAAATTGTCCCTAGTTCCAATTTCCACGAGGGAGTCACCTGCAACTTCTAAAATTCTTATTTTGAAATTTTATGTTTAGGTCTTTGATCCATTTAGAGTTAATTTTTCTGTATGGTGAGAGGTTGGGGTCCTGTAGCATTCTTCTGCATATGGTCAGGGAGTTTTCTCGGCACCATTTGATGAATAGGTATATGTCTCCCCGGTGCTGGTTTTAGAAATTTTGACAAAGATGAGTTGGTTGAGGAAGTAAGGCTTTTTTCCTGAAATATCTATCCTGTTCCATTGGTTATGCTCCTGTTCTTGTACCAATTCCAAGCTGTTTTTTGGTTGTTGTTTTTTGTTTATTTGTTTTGACTTTAGCCTTAGAATAAAGTTTAAAGTCTAGAAGGGCAATACCTCCTGCTTTGTTACTTTGGTCAAGGATTAGTTTGGCTATTCATGATTGGTTATGCTTCTAT
Source organism: Carlito syrichta (assembly GCF_000164805.1). Classification (NCBI taxonomy): domain Eukaryota; kingdom Metazoa; phylum Chordata; class Mammalia; order Primates; family Tarsiidae; genus Carlito; species Carlito syrichta. The sequence goes on along the minus strand of NW_006949235.1, from coordinate 7,187 downwards.
ATGAATTTCTGTATTGTCATTTCCAGGTCTTAGAGAAATGATGTTTATAACTTAATGGGTAATAGCTGAATCTGTAGAATTCAACCATTTCATAGTTTGGACATTTTGACAGTGTTGATTCTACATATCCATGAGTGTGGAATATTTTTTCATTTGTTTATGTCTTCTCAGATTTCTTTGAGCAGTATTTTTTTATTGTCATTGCAAAGTTCTTACTTCTCTTTGATAGGAAGATGCCGAGGTATTTCTTTTCTTTTTCTTTTCTTTTCTTTTTTTTTTTTTTTTTTTTTTTTTTTTGTGTATGGAATTGTGGTTTTAATTAGGGTTTCTGCCTGCTTGTTGCTGGTGCATAGGAATGTAGCTCTCTTTTGAACCTTTATTTTGTACCCTGAGACTTTACCAAAGTCCTTTATCAGTGTAAGTAGGTTTTTGACAGATTTTCTTGGACTTTCAAGATATAGGACCATACCATCTGCAAAGAGGGACAACTTGATATCTTCTTATCCTTTTGGGGTACACCTGATATCCTTCTCTTGTTGAATTTCCTTAGCTAGGACTTTCAACACAAGTTTAATCAAGAGGGGTGAGATTAAAGCAGCCCTGTCTTGTTCCAGGTTTTTGAGGGAACGGTTTCAGTTTCTGTCCATTTAGTAATATACTACCTGTCAATTTATCAAAGATGAAACTTATGATTTTGAGGTATGTTCCCTTTATCCCTAGGTGGTTGAGGGTTTTTATCAAGAAGAGATACTGAAATGTATCAAAACTTTTTTGTGCATCTAATGATATAATCATGTGGTTCTTGTTTCTACGTTGCATGGTGTATTTAATTAAATTTGTGGACTTTCAAATATTGAACCTACCCTGCATTCTGGGGATGAAGCCTACTTGGTCATGGTGGATAATTTTTAGATGTGTTTTTGCAACCGATTTGCTAGAGTCTCCTTGAGAATTTTTGCATCTATATTCTTAAGGGATATTGGCCTGTAGTTCCCTATTTTGTAGAATCTTTACCTGGTTTAGATATCAGTGTGATGTTAACTTCATAAAATGATTTTGGGAGAATTCAAATACTGATGCCTTCAGAAAGTAGAGATCCAGCTGCCGATTTAAAAAGGCACCGTGAAAACTCTTGGTTGGTTGAAATGCCTGCAAACAGGAGGATCTCCCAGAACAGATGGGGAACCAATAAACAGGCATAAAATCGAGGCAGCCCATCCATCCATCACAGTTAGCTTTTCATGCATAAGATCTGAGATCACACTGGGAGAGGGAGAGGTGTTAGCAATTTTGGGTCGCCTTTTGTTGACTCATCCCGCCCTTCTCTCTGTCATAGGCGACAGATTGCAGAAAGTCTGGTCTGCTTTGTTTCCCAAAGAAGAAAATAGTTGTAGTGTTAAGAATCTGCCACGTGGTGGAGCTCCATCGTCTCTCTCTGAGTAAATTGAGTTCTCAGACTAGGAAGGAAAGACTAAAAAACAAGCGTCTCTCAGAAATTTAAAGAGACAGGGCAAGAGAAAGAAACCAGAGAACACAAACAACGAAATGTCTCTGAAGACACGTCCCAGGTAAGGAAACAGAAATTTTAAAATGGATGGCACAAATTGACAGGAAACAAGACAAACATGAAGTTAAACTCAAAGGAATCATGCAGGAAGGAAAAGCAGAGATGACCATATTCAAAAAAGCCTAGTCTGAAATAATAGAAATAAGGAGCTCCATTCACAGGGAAACATAAACGACTAGAAATAGCCTAAAGAATCCTTGGCAAAAGAAAAAATTCCAGACTTCAAAAGTTACTATAAGGCTACAGTAAGCAAAACACCCTGGTATTAGAACGTGAACAAACCCATAGAACAATGAAACTGGATAAGATTCCAGAAATAAAGCCTCAAATCCTCAACCAATTCATTTTTAACAAAGATTCCAACAACAACCAGGGGGGACAGGATAACCTATTCAGTAAATGATACAGAGAAAAATGACTGACAACAAGCAGAAGATTAAAACAGTTCTCTACCAATCACCGTATATGAAAATCAGCTTAAAATTAATCAAAGTCCTCAATCTATAAGAATCTTGGAAAATGCAGGGGACACCATTGTGGAAATTGCAACTGGCAACCAATTTCTGATCAAAACCCCAAGTGCACATGTCTATAGAAATAAGATTCACGTAGCCGGGCTCGGTGGCTCAGCCTGTAATCCTGCGCCTTTGGGAGGCTGAGGTGAGTGGATTGCCTGAGCCCGCGGGTTCGAGACCCACCTGGGCAGCGAGACCTCATCTCTACAAAAAAAAAAAAAAATCAAAAAATCAGCCGGGCGTGGTAGCGCGGGCCTGTAGTTCTAGCTACTTGGAAGGCTGAGGCGGAAGGATCGCCAGAGCCCAGCAGGTCGAGGCTGCAGTGGCCGGGAGCGGCCACTGCACTCCAGTCTGGGCGACAGAGTGAGACTCCAACTCAAAAAAAAAAAAAAAAAGAAAGAAAGAAGATTCACTAGAGGCACCTTATAAAACTGACAAGGTTGAGAGGCAAAAGAAACCATCAAAACAGTGGGAAGACAGCCCAAAGAATGAGAAAAAAAATATCTGCCAAGGGTATATCTCACCAAGGCCTAACATCAAAGATCTACAAGGAACTCAAATGTGCCAAAAGAAAAAAAAAATGCATATAGTCCCATTAAAAAGTGAACCAAAGACAAGAATAGACATTTTATTTTTTCAGGTTAGGGTGTACAGTACAGGCTTAAGTATACAAACGTTGATTATGCTGGTAACCATGCTGATGAGTTGTGCTCCTTCTTCCCCTAGCAATTTCCCTCAAATGACAATTCCACCCCATCTTCCCTGACAGTTTCCCATGTCTGCCAATTCTTTTCTAATAGTACTATGATAATTATTTAAGGTTCATTTATAAGTGAGAACATATGGTACTCTGCTCTTTGTATGATAGTTTCTGGAGAATGATCAATTCTAAATCCATCCCTGTTGCTGCTAAGTCCGTATGTTTGTCCTTTATGGCTGCATAATATTCCATCATGTATATGTACCACATTTTTTTAAAATCAGTATAGTTTTGATAGGCAACATGGTTGGTTTCATGTCTTTGCTATTTTGAACAGTGCTGCAAGAAACATTCCTGTAGAGTCATCTTTTTTGTAGAATGATTTGTATTTTCTCATCAGGGCAATTGTTGAGTCTGAGAAATATCCGTTTCTAGTTCTTTCGGGAAACCCCAAACTGTCTTCCAAAGAGGTTGCTCAAGTTTGCATTTCACCACCAGTGTAGAACCGCTCCTTTTTCTTGGCATTCTCACCAGCATCTGTTGTTGTTTGTTTTATTAATGGTGGTGATTCTTACTGGGTTTAAGTGGTATCTCACTGTGGTTTTGATTTGCATTCTCTGATGATGAGTGAGGCTGAGCACTTCTTCGTGTGTCTGTTGGCTGCCCATACCTTCTTTTAGAAAGTGTCTACTAGTGTCTTTTGCCCACTATTTAATGGGAATGTTTCTTTTTTTTCTTTTCTTTTCAGAACATTTGAATTTCTTGTAGATCCTAGATGTTATTTCTTTGTCAGATATTCAGTTGGCAAATATATTTCGCATTCTTTGGGCGTCTCCTTGCTCTCTTGATGGTTTCTTTTGCTTTGCAGAAGCTCATTAGTTTGATGATGTCCCACTTGTCTCTCCCATATTTTAAGGTATGGGCATATAGAATTCCGAATAGAAAATTGTCGGTAGTTCCAATTTCCATGAGGGTGTCACCTGCATCTTCCAAAATTCTTATTTTGAAATTTTATGTTTAGGTCTCTGATCCATTTAGAGTTAATTTTTATGTATGGTGATAGTTTGGGGTCCTGTAGCATTCTTCTGCATGTGATCAGAGAGTTTTCCTGGCACCATTTGGTTAATAGGTACTTGTCTCCCCTGTGCTGGTTTTGGAAATTTTGACAAAGATGAGTTGGTTGAGAAAGTAAGGTTTTTTTCCCGAAATTCCTAGCTTATTCCATTGGTCTATGTTCCTGATCTTGTACCAATTCCAGGTTTGATTTTTGTATTTCTTTTTTTTTTTTTTTACTGTAGCTTTAGAATAAAGTTTAAAGCCTAGAAATGCAATACCTCCTGCTTTGTTTCTTTGACCAAGGTTTAGTTTTGCTATTCATGATTGGTTATGCTTCCATATGAATTTCTGTATTGTCATTTCCAGGTCTTAGAGAAATGATGTTTATAACTTAATGGGTAATGGCTGAATCTGTAGAATGTCTTTGGTAGGATGCACATTTTAGCAATGTTGATTCTACTGATCCATGGGCATGAAATATTTTTTCATTTGTTTATGTCTTCTTGGATTTATTTAAGCAGTGTTTTGTTATTGTCATTGCAAAGATCTTCTTTCTCTTGATAATAAGATGCCGAAGTATTTTTTCTTTTTCTTTTCTTTTTTTTTTTGTTGTTTGTTTTTTGTGAATGGAATTGTGTTTTTATTTGGGTTTCTGCCTGCTTGCTACTGGTGCATAGGAATGTAACTGTCTTTTGTACATTTATTTTGTACCCTGAGACTTTACCAAAGTCCTTTATCAGTGCAAGTAAGTTTTTGACAGATTTTCTTGGATTTTCAAAATATAGGGCCATGCCATCAGCAAAGACGGACAACTTGACATTCTCTTTTCCTATTTGGATACCCCTGATTTCGTTCTCTTGTGGAATTTCCCTAGCTAAGACTTCCAACACAAGTTTAAACAAGAGGGTTGAGAGGGAGCAAGCCTGTCTTGTTCCAGGTTTTAGAGGAAAATATTTCAATTTCTGTCAATTTAGTAATATGCTAGCTATCACTTTATCAAAGATGAAACTTGTGATTTTGAGCTATGTTCCCTTTATACCTAGGCGTTTGAGAGTTTTTCTTCAAGAAGAGATGCTGGAATGTATCAAAACGCTTTTGTGCATCTAATGATATAATCATGTGGTTCTTGTTTCTACATCGGTTGATGTATTTAGTTACATTTGTTGTCTTCCAAATATTGAACCTGCCTTGTACTCTGGGGATGAAGCCTACTTGGTCATGGTGTATGATTTTGATGTGTTTTTGCAACCAGATTGCTAGAGTATCATTGAGAATTTTTGAATCTATGTTCTTAGCGGATATTGGCCCATAGTTCTCTATTTTGTAGAATCTTTACCTGGTTTAGTTATCAGTGTGATGTGAGCTTCATTAAATGATTTGGGGAGAATTCAAATACTGATGCCTTCAGAAAGTAGAGATCCAGCTGTTGATTAAAAAAGACACCCAGAAAACTCTTGAATGGTTGAAATGCCCTGCAAACAAGAGGAACTGCCAGAACAGATGGCAAACAAATAAGCAGGCATAAAATAGAGGCACCTCGTCCATTCATCACACAAAGCTTGGCATGCATAAGATCTGAGAACACACTGGGAGAGGGAGAGGTATTAGCAACATTTGTTCGCCTTTAGTTGACTCATCCCTCCTTTCTCTCTGTCCTCTTGGTCAACCCACAGGTGACATGTTGCTGAAAATCTGGCCTGTTTTGTTTCCCAAAGGAGAAAATAGCTATAGTGTCAAGAATCTGCCACTTGTTGGCGCTGCGTCCTCTCTCCCTGAGTAAAGTGAGTTCTCAGAGTAAGGAGGAAATACTAAAAAACAAGACTCTCAGAATTTTAAAGACACAGGGCAAGAGAAAGATACCAGAGAGCACAAACAACGAAATGTCTCTGAAGACCCGTCCCAGGTAAGAAAACAGAAATTAAATAATGGATGGCATAAATTGACAGGACACAAGACAAACATGAAGTGAAACTCAAAGAAATCATACAGGAAGGAACAGAAGATTTGGCCAACTTCAAATAAGCCTTCTCTGAAATAACAGAAATAAGGAGCTCCATTCATAGGGAAACATAAACGACTACAAATTGCCTAAAAAATCCTTGTCAAAAGAAACAACGCAGGATGTATCACAATTCCAGACTTCAAAAGTTACTATAAGGTTACAGAAAGCAAAACAGCCTGGTATTAGAACGTGAACAGGCACATAGACAAATGAAACAGGATAAGATTCCATAAGCAAAGTCTCAATTCCTCAATCAACCCATCTTTGACAAGGCTTAAACAACAACCCCAAGGGACAGGCAGAACTATTCAGTAAATGATGCAGAGAAAACTAACTGACCATTTGCAGAAGATTAAAACAGTACCCCTACCTATCACCATACACAAAAATCAGCTTAAAAGGAATCAGAGTCCTAAATGTAAAACCTCAAACTATAAGAATCTTGGAAAATGCAGTAGACACCGTTATGGAAATTGGAACTTGCAACCAATTTCTGATCAAACGCCAAGTGTCCATGTCTATAGAAATAAGATCCACAAGAGACACCTCATAAAACGGACAAAGATGGAAGACAAAAGAAACCATCAAGACAGTGGGAACACAGCCCACAGAATGAGAAAAAAAATCTGCCAAGGGTATATCTGACCAAGGCCTAATATCAAAGATCTACAAGGAACTCAAATGTGCCAAAAAGAAAAAAAAAGAAATGAACATATAGTCCCATTAAAAAGTGAACCAAAGACAATAGACATTTTTTTTCTTAGCGATAGGTGGTACAATACAGGCGTAGCTATACAAACCTTGATTATGCAGGTAACCATGCTGATGAGTTGTGCTCCTCCTTCCCCTAGCAGTTTCCCTCAAATGACAAACCCACCCCATCTCCCCTGACATTTTCCCACGTCTGCCAATTCTTTTCTAATAGTATTATGACAATTTTTCAAGGTCCACTTATAAGTGAGAACATATGGTACTCTGTTCTATATTTCCATGACAGTTTCCTGGGTATGATCGACTCTAAATCCTAAATCCATATGTTTGTCCTTTGTGGTTGCATAATATTCCATCGTGTACATGTTCCACATTTTATTTTGTTTTGTTTTTTCTGAGTTGGAGTCTCACTCTGTCGTCCAGAATGGAGTGTAGTGGCCGCTCCCGACCACCGCAGCTTCAACCTGCTGGGCTCCGGCGATCCTTCAGTCTCAGCCTTCTGAGTAGCCGGAATTGCAGGTGCACGGTACAACACCCGGCTGATTTTTTTTAATTAATTGTAGAGATGAGGTCTCGCCTCCCAGGCGGGTCTAGAACCTGCAGCCTCAGGTAATCCACTCACCTCAACCTCCCGAA
>NW_006949234.1:0-722 GCF_000164805.1 Carlito syrichta | reverse complement strand
CTCTGGCTGCAGAATGACCAGTCAGGGAGTGGGAGATGTAGCCTTCCAAGGGCACGTCTGCAGAGGTGGGAGGGAGCAGCTGTGAGCCGTCTGCAGCTAAGACACAGCTGGGGGATGAGGGTGCCTGTGGTGAATGAAGACCTGGGCAGGGCACCAGCAGCCACCATCACAGTTCTACAAACCTGTCCTTGGTAGTCGCCTTGCAGTCCAGTGAGACTCATCTGTTCACGAGGGCAGGGACTATGTCCGGCTTTGCTCACTGCTTTATTTCCAGAATTGAGACATAGAGACTGTGATGAATGAATGAGTGAGTGAATGAACAAACTGGTCAGTGAATGGAGAAAGAGACTCAGTTTGGATTTTAAGAAGCAAGTTGAAATCCCAAAAACAGCTAATGGAGTGTGCCAATTAATGCAGTCATTTCAGATTATCCTACAGTCACATCCCCAAAAGAAAGATACTTACTAAAATCTTAAAGGATACTTAGTAACTCTTAAATCTTATCAAACCTTATATCATCAAGAAATTCAAGGAATATACTGGGCCCAGCCAAGGGAAATACTCTTTTTGTTAATTCTTGGATGATGCCGGCTGGAAATATCTTTCATTTTGCATGTAAGCTGAAAAAATATCACAAAATCAGTGCCCCCTTTAGGATCTAGAAGCCAATAAATGAAAAGTTTCATAAAAACAAAGGAGGAAGGCTAACCCAGAGACCTGGA
>NW_006949233.1:0-9912 GCF_000164805.1 Carlito syrichta | reverse complement strand
GATGCAATACACTTATTGAGATTCTTTTTTCCACTGCTCAAAACAGTTTTTGAACTCATAAATTTTGATGCCTTTTAGCGCTTCTGTCATTTTTGGTATCACCTTTTTCACATTGGCAAAACATTTCCTTTGAGGAATTTCTTCATCCATGGAAAGAAAAAAAGTCACTCAGGGTGAGATAGAACGAATGGGGTACAGGAGTCATGCCACTTCTGGTCAAAAACTGCTGAATACTCAACATAGTGTGGGCAGGTGCATGCATCAATCACCCATCATGAAATGAGCAAACACACTGAAAGACTCCTAAAAAAAAAAAAATTCAATGAAGCCAAACACAGCCTCTCACAACATTGACAGTAGGTGCACAGATGCCAATGGGTTCTTAGAACACTTAAGTAGGGGAGGAAGCCTGCACTACAAGGAGCAGGCCCTCAAAAAAATAAAGAAATAAGATAATTAGAAGGTTTTTGGGGTTCCCCTTCATGTTATTTTTAAGTTGAACTAAATAAAATTCCTAGTTTTGTAGGTCTAAACAGTCACATATCTGTCATTTGAAAAGGATCAAACTAATACTTCATAAACATGTTTTTAAAAACCCTCTGGTACAGGAGGAAATGATGTCTAGCATTGATAAGGAGACTGCTACATTTCTGGAAGACAATATAAATACTTCTACATCTTTTGAGTCTGTTTTTTGTTCCTTTGTCTTTAAAGTGGTGGGGTACAATTCAGGGCTAGGCATAGAAATGGTCATTGTGTAGGTTAAGTTTGGGCATCACTTTGGTCCCCACTTCACCTGGTTTGAGATCAGGTATTCTTATTGTTAAGGTGTGCCCCCCTCCCTCCCCTGGCAGTTTCTCACTACTTCCAATCCGTTTCTTGTAGTATTATGATAATTGTTCAGGGTCTGCTTGCGAGTGACAATATATGGTACTCAGTTTTTTGTTTCTGTGATAGATCACTTAGTATTATAGACTCTAATTCCATACAAGTTGCTGTGAAATTCATAAAATAAAGTCACTTTTTCTAGTGCTTTTATTAGGAAGATTTTTATGCCTGATTCAATACCAGTACTTGTTATTGGTCTCCTAAAATTTTCTTTCTCCTTCTGGTTCAATCTTATAGAAACTCATACATTTTCTCTAGGGTTTCAACTTTTTGGTATATATAATTATTTGTAATAGTGTCTGCTGGTTCTTTGTATTTCTGCGTATCAGTTGTATGACAAGAGACACCCCCTAGCAAAAATTCTAGAATTATCTTTTAAAGGATAGGCCCTTGCAGTACACTCAGAATTTGCTCTTCTGGATGACATGGTCAACCAATGTTTTTTATCTGGAAGTTTTGAGATTAGATCATAATTTGTGGAAGAAAAGCCCAGAGTTGTGGTAAACAAGTGATTTGTTCTTCTACTATGAACCATGCACCTACCCATGTCACACTGTGTTCAGCAGTTTTTGACCCAAAATGGCTTAGACACTTCTGTCTCACTCTCCTTATTCATCCCATATCACCCAAATTACTTCTTATTTTTGGTTTCCTCAGATTTAAAAAAAGCCTCAAAGGGAAATGTTTTGCAAATGTGGAAGAGGTGAAACAAAAAATGACAGAAGCACTAAAAAAGCATCAAAACTGAAAAGTTCAAAAACTCTTTTGAGCAGTGGAAAAAGCATTTTGATAGGTATTATTGCATCAAATGGAGAGCACATTAAAGGTGAATGACGTTAAACATGTAAGAACAAACAATTTTTCAATAACTAAATTTCACATTTTTTGAGGATCCCCTTTTAATTTCTCCTTTCTCTGATTTGAACTATTTGGTCTTCTTGATTTTTTTTTATCCCCTGGGTTGGATAGCAGGGGCACTCATGGCCACAGCATCCTCGACTCACTGGGCTCAGGTGATCCTCCTGCCTCAGTCTTCCAAGTAGCTGGAACTACAGGCACATGTCACCATGCCCCACTAATTTTTGATTTATTGTGGAGATGAGATCTTGCCAAGTTGCCCAGGCTGGTCTTGAAGTGGTGAGCTCAGGCAATCCTCTCAACTCCATCTCCCAAACTATTGAGATTATAGGCATGAGCCACTGCACCTGGTCTGGTCTTCTCTATTCTTGATCTAACTAATGTTTTGTTGATTTTTTTGTTTTATCAAAAAACTAATTTTTAATTTAACCAATTCTTTGCATTTTTTCAAGTCTTGATATTGTTCATTTCTTCTCTGATCTTTATTTTATTAATTAATTTTGGGTATGGTTTGTTCTTTTCTAGTTCCTCCAGGTTTAATATCAGGTTGTTTATTTGAAATATTTCAACTTTTTTGATGTAGGTATTATTCCCATAAACTTTCTTCTTAGTACATCCTTTGCTGTATTTTATGGATTTTAAAATGTTGAATTTCTATTTTCATTTATCTTAATAATTTTTAAAATTTTTTTCTTAATTTTTTATTGACACATTGGTCATTGAGGAATATTTAATTTTCATTTTTTGTTTTATTACTTTATGGTCAAAGAAACAATATGATTTCAATTTTTAAAATGTTTTCTGAGACTTGTTTGTTGGTCTAACATTTAGTCTACTCTGGATAATATTTTATGTGCTAATGAAAAGGGTGCATACTCTATAATTATTTGTTAAGACGCTCTGTAAATGTCTGTTAGGTCCATTTGGTCTGTGATATAGTTTAAATCCAATGCCTCTTTGTTGCTTGTTTGTCTAGATTATCTGTGCATTGCTCAGAGTGGGTTGTTTAAGTCCCCAACTATTATTGTATTGGAGTCTATCACTCCCTTTAGATCTAATAATATTTTCTTTATGTATTTGAATGCTTCCATTGGATATATATATAATATATATATGATTTATATAATATATATATATATATAAAACTGTCAGCCAAGAAAGGTTATCCATTTTTTTTTAGTACCCAAAAACTTTCATTTTGAAATGAAAGAGAAATAAAGTCTTTCCCAGATAAGCAAAAACTAAGGGAATTTATCACCATTAGGCCTGCCTTATGAAAAATGCTTAGAGGAATCCTACATCTGGAAGTGAAAGGATAATAACCATTGTCACAAAACAAAACATATGCATTAAAAGTGCTGAAAGGATATAAAATTATCAGCCAAGAAAGGCTAACCTTTTTTTATACCCCAAAACTATGATTTTGAAATGAAAGAGGTAGAAAACCAATTTAATGAAATAATAGATTTAAATAATTCCAAAATCTTGAAAGAAACATGGACATAAAAATTCAGGAAGCTCAAAGTTTACCAAATAGATTCAGCTCAAAAAAGTTTTCTGAGAGGCACATTATAGTCCAACTATGTAGTCAGCAACAATGACAGAATTTTTAAAATAGTAAGAGAAAAGCATCAAGTCCCATATAATAGAATCTCAGCATAACAGCGAATTTCTCAGTAGAAATCATACAGGACAGGAAAGAAGAGCAGAATGCATTAAAAGTGCTGCAAGGATATAAAACTGTCAGCCAAGAAAGGCTATCCTTTTTTTTTACCCCAAAACTATCATTTTGAAATGAAAGAGAAATAAAGTCTTTCCCAGATAAGCAAAAACTATGGGAATTTATCACCATTGGGCCTGTCTTGCAAAATGCTTACAGGAATCCTAAATCTGGAAGTGAAAGGACAATAACCATTGTCACAAAACAAAACAAAGCAAAACAAAAAAAACACAAGAGGTATAAAACTCTATGATAAACAGATAAGCAAATTTATTAAAGAAAAAAATCAAACCATATCACACAACAACAAAAACAGTGAAGATAAACAGCAGAGAAAGACAGAATAAAAGGATACACAAAACAACCAGAAAATAATTTTTATTTTCATTTTTAAAATAATTTTAAAATTGATGGAAACAAGCCCTCACTATCAACAATAATACTGTAAATAGATTAAACTACCCAATTCTAAAAAATGAAGTGTATGAATGACATTTTTAAAAGAAGACAAATATGTGCTGTATACAAGATATTCACTTCACCTGCAAAGACACAAATAGACTGAAATATACATATATGTAAATATACATATATACATATATGTAAATATATACATATATGTAAATATATATGTAAATACACATACATATATGTAAATATATATATATTGATGGATAGGCTCTAATTAATTATATGGTAAATGTATCTGAGGTGAACACAATTTGCCTTTTAGGTCGACTTTACAAAATGTGACAAGAATTTAGAGAGAAGGATTTTCTATGCCTTCTCTTTTTCCACATCTTTGCTGACCCCAGTTCAACTCTGGTACATTAAGGAGAAAGCGGCAAAGTAGATGGATATTCCCTGTAGAATGGGATTCTAATGAACAAGTGAATTTGGGGGAAATAAAGGGTCTTATATTCATTCTAATAATTTTATTATATAACCAAAGTGAAGCAAAGAAAGTTCAGGGGCCTAATGTTTTACAGTTAAATTAGAACCAAAAACTAATCTCTTCTAATTTCCAATCTAATAAGTTTATAATTAGAAAAAAACAATTAAGGACTTTAAAGAAACAAGATTTGTGCTTATCTAACTTATAGTTATTAACTTGATTTATAATGAGGGATAGCATAAATAGTAGTTAAGCAGTGGACTCTAGGTCTTTAAATCCTGGGTGTCGACTCTACACCTGCAACTGGTGAAGTACTGTCCTTAGTGACCTATCCCTGGCTCATTTTATGACAAAACTTTATCACGTTCTTGGAATGAGGTTACTCTCTAGTCCTAATATTCTTCTGCTCAGTCCTCACTTATACCAGTCATTTAAGATATGAGGAAGAGAAAGAGACTTTAACTTTTTAATTTTTGTCTGCCCTTGGATTACTGATGACACTCAGTCTTTTACAAATCACTAAAAGTTTCTATTAATGCAATTATAAAGCACTTTGCTAGTTACAAAAAAAAACTAGAAGCAATTTTACTCCATTCAATAAAATCCATTCCTATTAGTAAATGAATAGTAAAAGTAAGCATAAATTAATATTTTGCTTACAAAATATATGACTATATTGGGAACTGCTGAAAGGGACCACTCAGGTCATCTGTTTTGTCTATTCTTTTGCACTTAAATTAAGATCCAATATCATCTAACCTTCTAATTTTTTTTTTTTTTTTGAGTTGGAGTCTCACTCTGTCGCCCAGACTGGAGTGCAATGGCCGCTCCCGGCCACCGCAGCCTCGACCTGGGCTCCGGCGATCCTTCCGCCTCAGCCTTCCAAGCAGCCAGAATTACAGGCATGCGCTACCACGCCTGGCTGATTTTTTGATTTATTGTAGAGATGAGGTCTCACTGGCCAGGCAGGTCTCGAACCCACGGGCTCAGGCAATCCACTCACCTCAGCCTCCCAAAGGTATGGGATTACAGGCTGAGCCACCGAACCAGGCTAACCTTCTATTTCTTAAAGGCTGTGGCACTGTATTAGCTCTATTCTGTGACAAATTTTTAATTCTCAAGTAAGTTATTTTATAATTTTTAGATAATTCAGTACAGAGATCTCTTTTTCCTTTCCCAGTAAAAAGTTACATGTCTTAAGCAAGGGAAGGAAACCTTATGATGGTTGCTAATTATCAGTTAAAATTTCTTCCTTTAAATGTTGTGCATTATATATATATATATATATATATGTTTTATTTATATATGTTAAAGTCTAGTGAGGGAAACTATACATGCTCTATGCTGTTCTTTAAAAGGGAAGAAACTTGAGATTCATAGTGCACATGGTTAGAAAATAAATAAAAGCAATAAGGACACCTCTGCTCTTTTTCTGCAAGTAGAAAACAACCGCTCTCTTCCCTGCAAAGTCTGAGTGTTCTGAAATACTTCTGAGCTCAAAATTGCTAAGATAAATCAATGATTTCCATTGTTAGATAGATGGCATATTTGTACAGGTAATGTCCAGGAATCCCTTGCTGCTGAACTGTACAGGAACTAAAGACATTTTAAAAATACATTTAATGTTTTCTGTTATTTTTTAAACTTGAATCTTAATAGCAGTGTCTAATATATAGTATGGACCAAAAGGATTGCTAATTTGAATAAACAAATGCAAGAAGTATGTAACAAGAAGTGAATAATCTGACAGATATTGTCTCCATTTTTTTACTACTAAATTCCTCTCTCTCACCATTTACAAAAATCAACTCAAAGACAAAAGATTTAAATGTAAGACCCAAAATTATAAAACTACTAGACGAAAATGTAGGGGAAATATTTCATGACATTGGTCTGGGCAAAGATTTTTTTTAATGAGATTTTAAAAGCACAGTCAACAAAAATAAAAGTAGACAGATGGGATTACATCAAACTACAAAGCTTCTGCTCAACAAAGGAAAGAGTGAACAGAGTACAAAGGCAACCTACAGAGTGGAAGAAATTATTTGAATATATCTCATCTGACAAGAGGTTAAGATGCAGAATACATTAAGGAACTCAAGAAATTCAATAGTGAAAACAAACAATTAATTTGAAAAAAAATGGGCAGAAGATTTAACTAGATGTTTCTCTGAAGACATATATTTGACCAACAGGTATATGAAAAAATGTTCGGCATCATTAATTATCAGGGAAATGCAACTTCAAATCACAATGATCTCATCCCAGTTAGAATGGCTATTATTAAAAGACAAAAAATAACAAATGCTGATGAAGATATGGAAAAAAAGGGAACTCATGTATTGTTTGGTGGGAAGGTAAATTAATACAAGCATTATGGACAACAGTATTAAGTACCTAAAAACCTAGAAATAGGACAACCATATGACTCAACAATCCCACTACTAGGTATATATATATTTAAAAATAAAATCAGTATGCTGAAGAGATATCTGCAACCCCATGTTTATTTCAGCACTATACACAATAGTCAAAATATGTAATAAATGTATGTGTCCATTAATGGATGAATGGATAAAGAAAATGTGGTATATATGAACAATGATATACTATTCATCCATAAAAAGAACAAAATCCTGTCACTTTTGACAACATGGATGAACCTAGAGAACATTATGCTAAGTGAAATAAGCCATGCACAGAAGGACAAATACCACATGATCTCATTCATGGAATCTAATAATCAGAGAGTAAAATGGTAACTATCAGAAGCTGGGGAGAGTAGTGGGGGGGCTTATGAAGAGAAGTTGATCAGTGGGTACAAAGGTACAGTTAGAAGGAATAAGTTCTGGTGTTCTACTGTACAGATGGATGACTATAGCCAACAGTTATATATTATATTTTTCAAAAGACTGTATTTTGTATGTTTCCAACACATAGAAATGACAGGTGTTTGCTAATTAATCTGATAATTACTTAATGTATACACATATTGCAACATCACACTGTATACCATAAATATGTAAACGATTATGTGCCAATTCAAAACAAAATAAAACTTTAAAAAATTAAAGCAAGATACGATCCTGAGAAGAGCCGCATTATTAATTTGGGAAGATTCCAAAATGGCTTTTGCAAAATGTTTGTATTTTCTCAAATGGCCTTAACATTTTCCCCTTTTGCCTATTGTTTCACAGAATTTGTTTTTATTTTTTTTAAGTAGCAGCCAGGCTCGGTGGCTCAGCCTGTAATCCCAGCACTTTGACTTTGGGAGGCCAAAGCAAGTGAACTGCCTAAGCCTGCAGGTTTGAGACCAGATGGGGAACTTGGTGAGATGTTGTCTCTACAATAAAAATAAAAAATTAGTCGGGCATGGTAGTGCACTTCTGTAGTTCTGGCTACTTGAAGGCTGAGGTGGAAGAATCGCCAGAGCCTAGCTTGTCAATGCTGGGGTGGCAGTGAGCATTCCACTGCACTCCAGCGTGTGACAGAGTGAGACTCCGAATTAAAAAAAAAAGCAGAATCTCAAAATAGACTTTATGTTTATTTATGCAATAAAAATATTTGAATATTTTATAATTTGATTTCTCTTACCCCTTCCCCCCGAATGTCTATTTAATCTGTACAGTCTTTTAGATATCTACCAATTTCCACAATTAGTAAAAAAAACTACATGTAGATATGAAAGATATGTGTTTCAAGATGAATTATATGCCTATAGGTTTGTTCTGTATCCATTTATAATTTTTAAGCTTTACATGGTATTTAGATATCCCAGAAGATTACAGTGTATTTGTATTGAAAGTAATACAACATAATAAACAGAACTGATTTTTCCTCGGGAAAAATTATACTGAAACAAAAAATGGTTTATGTTTCTAAAGTCAACTCTATGTTGTAGTTATTATTTTAAATGTTCTTTGAGAACTATATCTAATCTTATCTTATTGATACTGGCTGTACAATCTCCCTGTTTTGAGAGGAAGATTGAACGGGATGAAAAGTGCATTGGGAAAAGGAATACAATGGAAACACTGAATGCAAACAGTGGTAACATTGCAAGAAACCTTCCTCATGGGATTTTTGGTATACTTTTCAAGCCAAATTCTATTATCTTTTAATGAATTTGATTTTTTAAAAACAGAAGTTCACAAAACACCAACATATTTTTTAAGATTTAATTACCAATCTACTGATTTTGAGATGCATGAATGGTTCATTTAAAAAAGATGGTTTGGTTACTTTCAGCTTGGGAAGCATTTACAAAATGACAAAAGAAAAGGCTTTTTGTTTTTTGGTAAGAAAGGATCTGTGTGCTGAAGATTATTTCAAAATAGCAAATAAACCACATGACCAATAAAATAAAAATATGAGAAAATAATTTATTTTAGTCTAATTTAAAAAGAAAGTTACTGCCTCTTGCCAGATTTGACCAAATTAATATGAATTCCATCTATTATTAACCTCAACTTTTCTCACCTTTCAGCTCCATTTTGCCTTTTAAGGCACTAGCCCTCAACAGAAACCTGGGTTATGTCACCAAGGACCTGCAAGGGACAAACTTGCTGACTGAAGGCATGCATTTGAGTTAGACTTCTCATTTTTATTTCTTGTCTGTTCAGTTCATGTAGAAAAGATGTAAGGATGACCATTCATTGATAACTTACTGCATACTAGCAGTTACGCTGACATACTTTGCATGCATGGCTTCATTTAATCCTTAAAATAGTCCAATTTTGATAAACACCACATACTTTGGGTGATGTAGTATTTAATATGATTTACTGGCACTGGGATACTGCAGAGAATGAAAAATTGTCTTCATATTGGTGTCAATTAATTCCTAATAATCATTAATTTTAAAATGTATTTTCAAAAATGACTACTCTGACACTGCTTTAACAAATACATGGTCAGGCGTGGTGGCTCATGCCTATAATCCCAGCACTTTGGGAGACTGAGATGAAAGGACTGCCTGAGCCCAGGGGTTCAAGACCAGCCCAGGCAACTTGGCAAGACCTCATCTCCACAATAAATCAAAAAATTAGCCGGGCATGGTGGTGCATGCCTGTAATTCTGCTACTTGAAAGGCTGAAGTGAAAGCGTAGCCTGAGACCAGCAGGTTGAGGCTGCAGTGAACAGGAGCGTGCCACGCACTACAGCCTGGGTAAGAGTGAGACTCCAACTCAAAAAACAAAACAAAACAAATATATGTTAGACTAAAGATCTTAATTAAGGTCCTTTAGTTTATTTGAATCCCAACAAATTTTTGAATACACTTATGCTTCAAAATAGTGATTGGAAAATATACTTCCATATGATAAAGCTCAAAATAATAGGAAGTTAATATAATTAAACAATATTGTGGATAAAATTAAAAAAGAAAAAGCAATCAATATATATTGATTATGGTTTTAAAAACCTTTGAGTTCATTAACCATAGCTACTGAAGAAAGATGTCCAAAAGAAAATACAAAGCTTAAATTTTCAAGTGCAGAAATTTTTTTGAGTGGGAAGTAGTAATAGACTTGATATAAAAATAAATAATACT
>NW_006949232.1:0-864 GCF_000164805.1 Carlito syrichta | reverse complement strand
TTCTGATACAATTTCTAGAAAAATAAAAATACACTGCAATAAAAATCAGGGACTATCTGTGTGCACAGCTCTGTCTTGCTTTCTATTCCACCCATCTACTCTAGTAGGCTCCGCAGTGGCTGCTCAAGGAGTATGAGCATGTATTCATAACTGTGCCCACAGACCTTGGGTTGGTCATGCTGGAGCCAGGTTTAATGAGAGTCAAGAATCTAAGAAGGTCACATCTCAGAATGTCCATGGAAAACTAGTCTCTAAACCTAGTTCCTCATGTGACCTCTCACTCTGAGAGCTTTTCTGTCTCCTCAATAAATCCTGCTTTAAAAATTAAAAAAAAATAAATAAATACATGAATAAATAAATAATACCAGAGAAGAAAGACTTCCTTGGCCATACTGGGCTGCAGAACTCTGAATGCTGTGACTTCGGTATAGATGCTCCCCGAGCACAGAGGAAATCAAGGGGTCTGAGAACTACAGAAAAAGGGTTCAGCTACATTTGCCATGCTTGCCTGACCACAGAATGCTTGAAGTAACATCTGATAACATCCATAAAGCTATTTCTCCCAGTGACACACACACCGAGAAAACACTCTATTGAGGGTTTTCTGTTTTTTTTTTGTTTTTTTGTTTTTTAAGTCAAAGTCTCCCTCTGCCACCCAGGCTGGAGTGCAATGCACAATTACGACTACTGCAGGCCTGATCTGGGCTCAGGCTATCCTCCTACCTCAGCCCATATGTGAGTGACACTATGTCTGGCTAATTTTTTGATGTTTGTAGAGACAGGGTCTTGCTATGCTGACCAGGCTTCTTGAGATATTTTTTACTCAGGGTGCTTTTAGATGGAGCTGAGATTTCATCAACATAT
>NW_006949231.1:0-380 GCF_000164805.1 Carlito syrichta | reverse complement strand
GACTTCTCTGATAGATGACACTGAGAGAAGGACTCAAAGATCAGGTACAGTTCAGTCCCTTCTTGTTCTCATTTCAGATCTTGATGAGCTGAACTGGAACCTATTTTCATTCCTCTACCTATGGTAAGCAAAACTGAGTAAGAGTCCAGGCCAGGTGTAGAGGTCTTAGAATGTTAGCTTGTCTTTAACATGGTGTGGAAGCCAGTCATCAGTCTTTTAGTTGTTTTAAAAGTCTTACCCCTATGCTAAGCCTCAAGGAATAGAAAGAGGGTAGGAAAAGTCCACTTGGAGCCAGACCAAATTTTTCAATTTAGCTTCAACAATGAAACTCATTATTGGCTCCTTCTGAACTCCAAAATGTACCTTAATTGATACATATT
>NW_006949230.1:0-571 GCF_000164805.1 Carlito syrichta | reverse complement strand
TGATGAGGTATTAGCTTAAATAGGATATAGCATAGTATGAAAGGTCAATCATTAGATTATATAAAAAATTAAAGTTTAGACATATGAAACTTTATATGAATTATAGTAAAGTTTTGGTAGTTTAAGAAATAAGTTTTAACTGAGTTATAAGGCATTACGTTAAATCGTAATAGGATAATAGTATAACTAACAGCTAAATCATTTAAGTAAACTTATAGATTATAGTATAGTGTTAAGTTTTAATATTAATCATTAAAAATATTAGGAGTCAGTGAACTTGGATTGAACCTAGAGTTAACTCAGAAAAGTTTTTTGTATTAATCAAGGTATAGAACAAAGAGTATAATATGAATGATTCATTGAACATTATGGAAAACACTTTGAACGATTTGTATTGAAATTGTGCACCTCTGACCTTAATGTAAGCACGACAGGAATCATGGAATTTGAATTGTTTGCTTGGAAATTGCAGATCTCGTGGTGGTCTTGTGATGCATAGTTTGTAAAGCCGGAACTTGTACGCCCCCAATCAGTGATTATCACCTGCTGGAGGGTATAGAAAATGGTATAT
>NW_006949229.1:0-759 GCF_000164805.1 Carlito syrichta | reverse complement strand
AAAGCACAGCCCGCAGCCCACACTCCACTTCAAAAGTGAATGAAGTCATGGACCCTCATAAGGAGAACAGGAGATTATACAAGTGAAACAAAAGTAATCACACTTTCCTGAAAAACAGAATTAAAGAAGGGGTGGGAAAGGGGGAGAGAACGAAAAATCTTCACAAATGAATAAAAACCAAAGGAAGAATATGGGTCTCTCCAAGACCTCTGGGAGGGCAGACACTGAGAAACGGACTTCAGAATGCGAACAATGAAGAGTCCCCAGATTGACTGGTCTAAAATTACATACCTAGATATCAAGGTATTAATGGAGAGATTAAAAATAATTGAGGAGAGTAAAGAAGAAATAAGAAAGGAGCTGATATCTGAGATAACAGTAATAAAGAATATTGTGAATAAAATATATAGCAAACTGATAAGCATGGAAAGCAGAATTACCCAAGCAGAAGAAAGAATCTCAGAGCTTGAGGACCAAAATATAGAACTAACCCAGACTCTTAAAAACATAGAAAACAAGCTCAAAAAGACAGAAAATGCCTTCAAGAGATGAGTGATTACTTCAAGAGACCGAACCTAAGAGTAATTGACCTTCCTGAGGCAGAAAGAGAGACAGAGACCACACTGGAACAAACCTTTCATCAGATCATTCAAGAAATCTTCCCTGATCTAATAAATGATGACACATAATAATTTGCCTAAACAAAGTAGACATAAAAGAAAAATCCTAAAGTCAGCAAGGGAAAAAGGTCAGATCACG
>NW_006949228.1:0-707 GCF_000164805.1 Carlito syrichta | reverse complement strand
TCCAGCAATTTCACTTGCAGCAAATGCCGAAAAACAGGTGAGAAAATTCAAGAAAACCAGAGCTTCTAATTCACCGTGTAGAGTAGATGTCCAGGAGCGGCCTCACTGATATTCCCTCCTGTGCTCTCAGGGCACTAACACTGCAGGGTGTGCGGCGTGGGGGACCGACTCCACAGTCAGCTGCGGCACCAGGGACCCGGTTCCATGGTCATCGGCTACGCTGAGGACATGGCTCCACGACCTTTGGTGCCAGAGGCCCAGCTCCGCCTTCACCTGTGGTGGGTGTCGGCGGCCCATCGGACTCTGCTCCGCAGTCCTCTGCTGCGCTGGGGTCCGGGCTGTGCCGTCCCACAGCAGCGGGAAGGGGGGTAGGGGGTGGTGAACCTGCTCTGCAGTCAGCGGCCGAGTGGCGAGTCAGGATCTGCGGGCCGCGGGAGTGGGGAGCACCCAACTCCGTGGTCTGCGGAACTCATCTACAGCGGGGGATCTAGGTTTTCCGTCTGCGGAAACTCGGGGAGCCGGGCTTCACGCTCAGTGGTGGCTCGCGGTACCCAGCTCCGTGGTCGTTGCCTGTGTGGGCCCCTGCTCTAGGGTCGCAGGGGCGGGACCGGCTCCACGTCAGACGGCAGAGCGGGAATCACCCACCTCCGATGTCCGCGGCCGTCATCTATGCAGGGGCTCCATCTTCTCTGCAGAGGCGCGGGTGG
>NW_006949227.1:0-669 GCF_000164805.1 Carlito syrichta | reverse complement strand
CCCCACGATGTGCTGGTGCTGGCGCATGCAGAGTTGCAGCAACAGGACCAGGTGCATGGCCAGCAAGCTCATCACTAGCTCAGAGCCCTGGTCAAAGGCATTTGGGTGGTAGCAACACTCATTTCCCAGGTACAGATGGATTCTTGGTCCCTGAACTGCTCTTGGTCCCTGCGTTTTGCAGGGTTTGTTCTCTGTAAGGTTTAATTAGAGTCTGTTTAATTTCTCGCTGTTTTTCTGTTGGAATTAGTATATATTCTGGTTCTCTTTGAAATGTTATCGTGTTCTAGTCGCCTATCGATTTTCTTGTATGGCTTGCCCCGGCCCACAGATTCTGGGGAAATCAAATTCTCAGGCTGAGGCTGAGGCTCCTAGTCGAAGGCTTGAGCAACACTTCCAAGCTGTGCCCAGGGGGTGCCTGATTGCCTAGAGGTGGCGCCAGAGCCCCTCTCCACCTGTGGTAAGTGCAGAAGTTCGTGGGCGTGGCCGCTCCCTTCTCCTCCTCCTAGGAGAGAGCTCACTGGCCAGTGGAGTTTCCAACTCCAAGCTCCAGGGCGGCTGCGCAGCATGTACCTTCAACACGGACTCTGCCAAGAACCCAGAGCACCTAGGGACCAAGTGTCGCTAGGCTCACATGGTCCTGTGGCCCGAGGCGGCTGCTGAGAAACCCGA
>NW_006949226.1:0-820 GCF_000164805.1 Carlito syrichta | reverse complement strand
TCTTTCTATTTGGAGCACGTTTCTGGACTTTCAGGTCACTGGGAAACATCTGGTCGTAGAGCTGAGAACGAAACTGGAATCTGAGACACTATGTCCCTAGAAAGCTTCTACTCATGATACCAATGTGGAACAAGAAAAATCTGTTTCCATGAGACCAGCAAACTTCTGGGCAGTTGGAAATTTTTCCCTGGCTTAAGGAAGTTCTCATAACTAGAAGCCTACAGGATTTTTCTAAATGCTAATCAGGCATTTTGGAGTCCCAGTTTCCCCATTTTTCAGAGCTAATTCCTATATCCGTACCACAAATCTGTCATTACCAATCACCAGGAATCAACTGCTGGTCTTCTTAGTTGTAATAGAGAATCAGTCCATCTGCTTGGCTTTTCTTGCATGTGACTGTAATGCCAGATTCCAAAACCCAATGAATCATCTCACCATTTTTACTATACTTTCTGGCTTCAGGTTTACCTCTTAATCCAGAAACTTCTACTGGAATTTTAGATTGATTTCCTAACTTGGAATTAGGAGTTCCCAAATAATTAGGACGTATTCTTAAAGGGGATCCAGCAATCTTGGCTTCCAGGGCCCTCCTGATCTTTTGGGCGAAGGAATAGTGGTATGTAAGAGATTTTACTTCCACATCATCAGGTACTGTCCCGGAGTCTTACTGAGAACAAAAAAAATCTGGGTTACGTGCGTCAACAATCCAAGAAATCTACTTGGCCACATTATAAGTGCTAATCTGGAATGTGGACTTCTAATTCCCCCCATTATTTAGTGCTACAAGTCTCGTGGATATGCCAATTTTGCCATTATAGAT
>NW_006949225.1:0-665 GCF_000164805.1 Carlito syrichta | reverse complement strand
TGCTTATGCTTTATTTATGGTGAATTATGTGGTCGATCTTAGAATATGTTCCATGTGGTGCTGAGTAGAATGTGTATACTGTGGTCTTTGGATGGAGTGTTCTGTAGGTATCAATTATTTCCATTTGGTCAAGAGTCACATTGAGATTCTGGATCTCATTGTTGATTTTTTGTCCTGATGATCTGTCTAGGGTTGTGAGTGGGGTATTAAAGTCCCCAGTTATGATGACGTTAGAGTCAATATCTTTCTCTAGTTTTCTAGAAGTTGCTTTATAAAAGTTGGTGCACCTATGTTAGTTGCATATATGTTTAGGATAGATATTTCTTGTTGATGGAGTGAACATTTTATCATTATGTAGTGGCCCTCTGTATTTTGTTTAATTTTTGATAGCTTAAAGGTTATTTGTCTGAAATTAGGATCACGACTCCTCCTTTCTTTTGTGTTCCATTTGCCTGAAAATTTGTTTCCCATCCTTTTATTTTGAGTCTGTGCATGTCCTTTCTACTAAGATGACAATATATGATGACAATATCTTGAAGGCAATATATTGTTGCCTGGTGATATTTTACCATTTTACCATTCTATGTCTTTTCAGTGGTGCATTTAGTCCATTCACCATCAGGCTAATTATAAAAATGTGAGAGTTCATCTCTATAATAGAGTTC
>NW_006949224.1:0-723 GCF_000164805.1 Carlito syrichta | reverse complement strand
GAGTGGGGGACAACCCTCCCACATCTGACTTTGTGTATAAAAGACCCATTGTAATTCCCAATAACACTCATTCGCTTCTGCACTAGACCTTGAAGAAGGGCACTGTTTCGGGCTTGGCATGGGCTTTGCACTTGTTTGTGTATTAAAGGCTGTTAGACATGCAAATAGACTCCAAGAAACCTGTGCTTATTTAATCCTAAGGGAGTAGGCAACAATTCTAGAACAATTCTAGAACAGCCTTGGCACAGACAACTTGTCCTTAGGTTCAGAAGCAGTGGTTTCTGGACCTGCTCCTCTGCCTCCTAGTCATGGGCTTTCAGGGTAAATACATTTCCCAGTGCAGATCATGAGCAGGACCTTTACACCTTGACACAGATACAATGCAACTTAAAATTAGAGAAAAATGTAGTAGAAGTATAGAGGTGTTTTCTAATTTATTAGAAAAATGAAACAAAGAGTCCAAGAATACAATGAGGTAGAAGTGTAAATGTTCCTGAACTTGTCCTCTTCCTCTCTGAGGAAGATGGAGCAACTGTCCCTGCTTTCCATCCCATGTCCACACTCTCTTGAGATGCTCACTGGGGTCCTTTCCAGCTATGAAGCATGAACCCATCTCTCAGCCCCTGAGGGTCAGGCTGTGTTATGCTTGTGTCACCTTTCATAGCTGCCCTGGTCCTGAGGACACACTGACAGTCATTTTTATCTGGATTCTTGTGCACAGGC
>NW_006949223.1:0-672 GCF_000164805.1 Carlito syrichta | reverse complement strand
TCAGCAACACAGATCCTTTCTTACCAAGAAACAAAAAGCCTTTTCTTTGTCATTTGTAAATGCTTCCCAAGCTGAAGGTATCCAAACCATCTTTTTAAATGAACCATTCATGCATCTCAAAATCAGTAGATTGGTAATTAAATCTTTAAAAATATGTTTGGTGTTTTGTGAACTTCTGTTTTTAAAAAATCAAATTCATTAAAAGATAATAGAATTTGGCTTGAAAAGTATACCAAAAGTCCCATGAGGAAGGTTTCTTGCAATGTTACCACTGCTTGCATTCAGTGTTTCCATTGTATTCCTTTTCCCAATGCACTTTTCATCCCGTTCAACCTTCCTCTCAAAACAGGGAGATTGTACAACCAGTATCAATAAGATAAGATTAGGTATAGTTCTCAAAGAACATTTAAAATAATAACTACAACATAGAGTTGACTTTAGAAACATAAGCCATTTTTTGTTTCAGTATAATTTTTCCCAGGGAAAAGTCAGTTCTGTTTATTATGTTGTATTACTTTCAATACAAATATACTGTAGTCTTCTGGGATATCTAAATACCATGTAAAGCTTAAAAATTATAAATGGATACAGAACAAACCTATAGGCATATAATTCATCTTGAAACACATATCTTTCATATCTACATGTAGTTTTTTTTTACCAATTGTGGAA
>NW_006949222.1:0-5017 GCF_000164805.1 Carlito syrichta | reverse complement strand
TTTGTAAATGCTTCCCAAGCTGAAAGTAACCAAACCATCTTTTTTAAATGAACCATTCATGCATCTCAAAATCAGTAGATTGGTAATTAAATCTTTAAAAATATGTTTGGTGTTTTGTGAACTTCTGTTTTTAAAAAATCAAATTCATTAAAAGATAATAGAATTTGGCTTGAAAAGTATACCAAAAATCCCATGAGGAAGGTTTCTTGCAATGTTACCACTGCTTGCATTCAGTGTTTCCATTGTATTCCTTTTCCCAATGCACTTTTCATCCCGTTCAACCTTCCTCTCAAAACAGGGAGATTGTACAACCAGTATCAATAAGATAAGATTAGGTATAGTTCTCAAAGAACATTTAAAATAATAACTACAACATAGAGTTGACTTTAGAAACATAAACCATTTTTTGTTTCAGTATAATTTTTCCCAGGGAAAAGTCAGTTCTGTTTATTATGTTGTATTACTTTCAATACAAATATACTGTAGTCTTCTGGGATATCTAAATACCATGTAAAGCTTAAAAATTATAAATGGATACAGAACAAACCTATAGGCATATAATTCATCTTGAAACACATATCTTTCATATCTACATGTAGTTTTTTTTTACCAATTGTGGAAATTGGTAGATATCTAAAAGACTGTACAGATTAAATAGACATCTGGGGGGAAGGGGTAAGAGAAATCAAATTATAAAATATTCAAATATTTTTATTGCATAAATAAACATAAAGTCTATTTTGAGATTCTACTTTTTTTTTTTATTTGGAGTCTCACTCTGTCACACGCTGGAGTGCAGTGGAATGCTCACTGCCACCCCAGCATTGACAAGCTAGGCTCTGGTGATTCTTCCACCTCAGCCTCCAAGTAGCCAGAACTACAGAAGTGCACTACCATGCCCAACTAATTTTTTATTTTTATTGTAGAGACAACATCTCGCCAAGTTCCCCATCTGGTCTCAAACCTGCAGGCTCAGGCAGTCCGCTTGCTTTGGCCTCCCAAAGTCAAAGTGCTGGGATTACAGGCTGAGCCACCGAGCCTGGCTCCTACTTAAAAAAAATAAAAACAAATTCTGTGAAACAATAGGCAAAAGGGGAAAATGTTAAGGCCATTTGAGAAAATGCAAACATTTTGCAAAAGCCATTTTGGAATCTTCCCAAATTAATAATGCTGCACTTCTCAGGATCATATCTTGCTTTAATTTTTTAAAGTTTTATTTTGTTTTGAATTGGCACATAATAGTTTACATATTTATGGTATACAGTGTGATGTTGCAATATGTGTATACATTAAGTAATTATCAGATCAATTAGCAAACACTTGTCATTTCTATGTGCTGGAAACATACAAAATCCAGTCTTTTGAAAAATATAATACATAACTGTTGGCTATAGTCATCCATCTGTACAGTAGAACACCAGAACTTATTCCTCCTAACTGTACCTTTGTACCCACTGACCAACTTCTCTTCATAAACCCCCCCACTACTCTCCCCAGCTTCTGATAGTTACCATTTAACTCTCTGATTATTAGATTCCATGAATGAGATCATGTGGTATTTGTCCTTCTGTGCATGGCTTATTTCACTTAGCATAATGTTCTCTAGGTTCATCCATGTTGTCAAAAGTGACAGGATTTTGTTCTTTTTATGGATGAATAGTATATCATTGTTCATATATACCACATTTTCTTTATCCATTCATCCATTAATGGACACATACATTTATTACATATTTTGACTATTGTGTAGAGTGCTGAAAGAAACATGGGGTTGCAGATATCTCTTCAGCATACTGATTTTATTTTTAAAAATATATATACCTAGTAGTGGGATTGTTGAGTCATGTGGTTGTCCTATTTCTAGTTTTTTAGGTACTTAATACTGTTGTCCATAATGCTTGTATTAATTTACCTTCCCACCAACAGTACATGAGTTCCCTTTTTTCCATATCTTCATCAGCATTTGTTACTTTTTGTCTTTTTTAATAATAGCCATTCTAACTGGGATGAGATCATTGTGATTTGAAGTTGCATTTCCCTGATAATTAATGATGCCGAACATTTTTTCATATACCTGTTGGTCAAATATATGTCTTCAGAGAAACATCTAGTTAAATCTTCTGCCCATTTTTTTTTCAAATTAATTGTTTGTTTTCACTATTGAATTTCTTGAGTTCCTTAATGTATTCTGCATCTTAACCTCTTGTCAGATGAGATATATTCAAATAATTTCTTCCACTCTGTAGGTTGCCTTTGTACTCTGTTCACCCTTTCCTTTGTTGAGCAGAAGCTTTGTAGTTTGATGTAATCCCATCTGTCTACTTTTATTTTTGTTGACTGTGCTTTTAAAATCTCATTAAAAAAAATCTTTGCCCAGACCAATGTCATGAAATATTTCCCCTACATTTTCGTCCAGTAGTTTATAATTTTGGGTCTTACATTTAAATCTTTTGTCTTTGAGTTGATTTTTGTAAATGGTGAGAGAGAGGAATTTAGTAGTAAAAAAATGGAGACAATATCTGTCAGATTATTCACTTCTTGTTACATACTTCTTGCATTTGTTTATTCAAATTAGCAATCCTTTTGGTCCATACTATATATTAGACACTGCTATTAAGATTCAAGTTTAAAAAATAACAGAAAACATTAAATGTATTTTTAAAATGTCTTTAGTTCCTGTACAGTTCAGCAGCAAGGGATTCCTGGACATTACCTGTACAAATCTGCCATCTATCTAACAATGGAAATCATTGATTTATCTTAGCAATTTTGAGCTCAGAAGTATTTCAGAACACTCAGACTTTGCAGGGAATGAGAGTGGTTGTTTTCTACTTGCAGAAAAAGATCAGAGGTGTCCTTATTGCTTTTATTTATTTTCTAACCATGTACACTATAAATCTCAAGTTTCTTCCCTTTTAAAGAACAGCATAGAGCATGTACAGTTTCCCTCACTAGACTTTAACATATATAAATAAAACACATATATATATAATGCACAACATTTAAAGGAAGAAATTTTAACTGATAATTAGCAACCATCATAAGGTTTCCTTCTCTTGCTTAAGACATGTAACTTTTTACTGGGAAAGGAAAAAGAGATCTCTATACTGAATTATCTAAAAATTATAAAATAACTTACTTGAGAATTAAAAATTTGTCACAGAATAGAGCTAATACAGTGCCACAGCCTTTAAGAAATAGAAGGTTAGCCTGGTTCGGTGGCTCAGCCTGTAATCCCACACCTTTGGGAGGCTGAGGTGAGTGGATTGCCTGAGCCCATGGGTTCGAGACCTGCCTAGGCAGTGAGACCTCATCTCTACAATAAATCAAAAAAACAGCCAGGCGTGGTAGTGCATGCCTGTATTCCGGTTGCTTGGAAGGCTGAGGCAGAAGGATCGCCGGAGCCCAGCAGGTCGAGGCTGCGGTGGCCGGGAGCAGCCACTGCACTCCAGTCTGGGCGACAGAGTGAGACTCCAACTCAAAAAAAAAAAAAAAATTAGAAGGTTAGATGATGTGGGATCTTAATTTAAGTGCAAAAGTATAGACAAAACAGATGACCTGAGTGGTCCCTTTCAGCAGTTCCCAATATCTTTTAAAAATGTCATTCATACACTTCATTTTTTAGAATTGGGTAGTTTAATCTATTTACATTCAGTATTATTGTTGATAGTGAGGGCTTGTTTCCATCAATTTAAAAATTATTTTAAAAATGAAAATAAAAATTATTTTCTGGTTGTTTTGTGTATCCTTTTATTCTGTCTTTCTCTGCTGTTTATCTTCACTGTTTTTGTTGTTGTTGTGATATGGTTTGATTTTTTTCTTTTAATAAATTTGCTTATCTGTTTTATCATAGAGTTTTATACCTCTTGTGTTTTTTTTTGTTTTGCTTTGTTTTGTTTTGTGACAATGGTTATTGTCCTTTCACTTCCAGATTTAGGATTCCTGTAAGCATTTTTTGCAAGACAGGCCCAATGGTGATAAATTCCCATAGTTTTTGCTTATCTGGGAAAGACTTTATTTCTCTTTCATTTCAAAATGATAGTTTTGGGGTAAAAAAAAAGGATACCTTTTCTTGGCTGACAGTTTTATATCCTTTCAGCACTTTTAATGCATTCTGCTCTTCTTTCCTGTCCTGTATGATTTCTACTGAGAAATTCACTGTTATGCTGAGATTCTATTATATGGGACTGATGCTTTTCTCTTACTATTTTAAAAATTCTGTCATTGTTGCTGACTACAGAGTTTGACTATAATGTGCCTCTCAGAAAACTTTTTTAAGCTGAATCTATTTGGTAAACTTTGAGTTTCCTGAATTTTTATGTCCATGTTTCTTTCAAGATTTTGGAATTATTTAAATCTATTATTTCATTAAATTGGTTTTCTACCTCTTTCATTTCAAAGTAATAGTTTTGGGGTATAAAAAAGGTTAGCCTTTCTTGGCTGATAATTTTATATCCTTTCAGCACTTTTAATGCATATGTTTTGTTTTGTGACAATGGTTATTGTCCTTTCACTTCCAGATGTAGGATTCCTCTAAGCATTTTTCATAAGGCAGGCCTAATGGTGATAAATTCCCTTAGTTTTTGCTTATCTGGGAAAGACTTATTTCTCTTTCATTTCAAAATGAAAGTTTTTGGGTACTAAAAAAAAAAGGATAGCCTTTCTTGGCTGACAGTTTTATATATATATATATTATATAAATCATATATATATTATATATATATATATATATATAATGGAAGCATTCAAATACATAAAGAAAATATTATTAGATCTAAAGGGAGTGATAGACTCCAATACAATAATAGTTGGGGACTTAAACAACCCACTCTGAGCAATGCACAGTTAATCTAGACAAAAAAGCAACAAAGAGGCATTGGATTTAAACTATATCACAGACCAAATGGACCTAACAGACATTTACAGAGCGTCTTAACAAATAATTATAGAATATGCACCCTTTTCCTTAGCACATAAAATATTATCCAGAGTAGACTAAATGTTAGGCCAACAAACA
>NW_006949221.1:0-710 GCF_000164805.1 Carlito syrichta | reverse complement strand
ATTAAAACTTATTCTTAAACTATAAAACCTAACCATGACTTAAGTGAATTTCCTATGTCTAAACTTTAACTTTTATATAATATAATGATTGACCTTTAATACTATGCTATATCCTATTAAGCTAATACCTCATCATTAATTCTTTTATAAATCGTATAGTAACTAATATATTTGAATAATGTAGCAAAAAGAAACAAAACAGCAAGCATAAATTTACTCAAATATACTATAAAATGTAAATGCAACTATGAGTGTATATGTATATATTTTATCCTAACAAGTCTACTCTAAAAATCAAATAGTAGCTGTCACACTCTTGAACAAGGAAATGCATGGCCGCCATGACGGTGGCCATGGGCTGAAATAAACAGAGTTTCGGTAAGTAACAAAAAAAAAAAACATTCTGCCTGGCTAGAGGCAGGGCGATAAAACTATTATGGTAATTTAGTTTCTAATCTTAGCCCTAGGGGAAACTGCTTTCGGGAACAAGAGCTGACTAACCAGTCTACCAGGAAATAGAAGTTTTAAAATATCTAGAAAGAAGTACAACTTAGAAGGGACAAGGTCATATAAAATAATTCTGCTGTGCAACTTTCCATCAGGTGTATAGGGATTTACTTATAAGTTTTACTGCCATGTATGCACACTGGTCACTAATCACATGCCAATATTATAGGTATAACTGATATCCTATGTCAGAGGCGATCTTC
>NW_006949220.1:0-703 GCF_000164805.1 Carlito syrichta | reverse complement strand
GGGTAAGACTTTTAAAACAACAAATAAGAGACTGGTGACTGGCTTCCACACGATGTTAAAGACAACTAACATTCTAAGACCTCTACGCCTGGCCTGGACTCTTACTCAGTTTTGCTTACCATAGGTAGAGGAATGAAAATAGGTTCCAGTTCAGCTCATCAAGATCTGAAATGAGGACAAGAAGGGACTGAACTGTACCTGACCTTTGAGTCCTTCTCTCAGTGTCATCAATCAGAGAAGTCCAACTCCATGGGAATACAGAGATATAACAGTCTCCTCTATTAGTTGACTTTGCTGCATAGTAAACAATCATAGAAATGAACAATACGTCCCCCCCATGGAAATCTGCAGGTCCGCTGGTGTGGTTCTGTTCCACATATCTTATTCTACTATTGGAGTGGGGGAGACAATCCAAGACATTGAAGGCTTACTTTCAGAACTTTCATACTGACTTTTGTCCAATATTTCACTAACCAAAGCAAGTCTTACGATCAAGCCAAGCTTCAATGGTGGCCCAAGAATACTTCCTGCAAGCATGGAGGTGGTAGGAAGGGCACATGTATGTCTGAAAGTGGTCCAATGGACTAAGGATTGGCAAATTCTACATGTATAGATAGTAAAACTAAGGATTGGCAAACTCTACATGTATAGATAGTAAATAGTTCAGGGTTTGAAATCATATGGTCTCTTACACGTACTACAG
>NW_006949219.1:0-871 GCF_000164805.1 Carlito syrichta | reverse complement strand
GCATATTTTTTTTGAGTCTATCTTAGGGTCTCTCTCAGAATCTGCAGGTTGCTTGGCCTTCTCCATGAAAGAGTCTTTTTTGTTTGATGTTTTTCAGCACCTTGATCTTAATTCAACCCACCAAAGATTCCTGACTGTGCTCCTTCTTAAATCACAGGTTAGGCCTTCTCTTTTAGCATCTCCTGAATCTAAGATCAAGTCTAAGGAAGAGGCAAGTATGGCACTAGGCAATCTCAGTCTTGGAAGAAGGGTGGGGGTGACTCCAGGGGCAATGATGGCCCAGACATGGTGAAATCAACCATCTACCAGTGTAGCCTGGTACAGTTAAGTGCCAGGATTCTGGCATGATTGCTGTGTTTAAATTTCTCACATTGCTGACTTTCAGAAATTGGGAAGGAATGGGACAATTGGTGAAGAGATGACCAAAGAAGCTGTCACATTGCAGCCATCAATAATTTTTCCTTAAGGTCTGACAGATGAGGGAGACAGGCTCAGGAAATTTTTTAAAAATATTTAAAAAAAGAAAAATATTGGGCCATGGTCAGAAGCTCATGCCAGCAATTGGAAGACTGAGGCAGGAGGATTGCTTGAAACCTGGAGTTCAAGACCACCCTAAGCAGCATAGCTAAAAACATAAAGCATATTAGCCAAGTTTCATGGCATGCACTCATAATGCCAGCTATTAGCGAGACAGAGGCAGAAGGATTGCCTTAACCCAGAAATGTCATACTGCAGTGATCTATAATGATGCCACTGCCTTCCAGCCTGGGTGACAGAATAAGACTCTCACAATAAATTAAATAAATAAATCAATAAATAAATAAATAAATGGAAATTTTGTCTCCTAGAAAGTCTAGCATATTTTCTGTCC
>NW_006949218.1:0-5445 GCF_000164805.1 Carlito syrichta | reverse complement strand
TCTGGGTTAAGGCAATCCTTCTCCCTCTGTCTCGCTAATAGCTGGCATTATGAGTGCATGCCATGAAACTTGGCTAATATGCTTTATGGTTTTAGCTATGCTGCTTAGGGTGGTCTTGAACTCCAGGTTTCAAGCAATCCTCCTGCCTCAGTCTTCCAATTGCTGGCATGAGCTTCTGGCCATGGCCCAATATTTTTCTTTTTTTAAATATTTTTTAAAAATTTCCTGAGCCTGTCTCCCTCATCTGTCAGACCTTAAGGAAAAATTATTGATGGCTGCAATGTGACAGCTTCTTTGGTCATCTCTTCACCAATTGTCCCATTCCTTCCCAAAGGAAATTCTCCCAATTTCTGAAAGTCAGCAATGTGAGAAATTTAAACACAGCAATCATGCCAGAATCCTGGCACTTAACTGTACCAGGCTACACAGGTAGATGGTTGATTTCACCATGTCTGGGCCATCATTGCCCCTGGAGTCACCCCCACCCTTCTTCCAAGACTGAGATTGCCTAGTGCCATACTTGCCTCTTCCTTAGACTTGATCTTAGATTCAGGAGATGCTAAAAGAGAAGGCCTAACCTGTGATTTAAGAAGGAGCACAGTCAGGAATCTTTGGTGGGTTGAATTAAGATCAAGGTGCTGAAAAACATCAAACAAAAAAGACTCTTTCATGGAGAAGGCCAAGCAACCTGCAGATTCTGAGAGAGACCCTAAGATAGACTCAAAAAAAATATGCCCTAGGCCTACCAAGAAGGAGAGTTTCTCTTTTAATTATATTTGTCTAACACTGCCTCTTTCTATCTGTTGTCTAAATCTGTTGTCCAAATATTAAAGTCAGATCTTAAAGCTGACTTTGAGGTCTGTGAGGTGGCAACCACTTTGGCTATTAACTATGTTCGGTCACTAACCTCCCATTCATGCAGATAATCTTTAGATGTTCTTGCTGTCCAAATCCAGAGCACTATGTGTCCCAGCTAGGACGCCTTCCCAGCTACACACAGCTTATACCGCCTACCCTTCATTAACAGTCCTCCAATCCCAATGAAAGAAAAGGAGGCTCTGATTTTATGAATAATTTTATTGAAAAAGAGAACAAACATTTTGAAAGAAACTCGGAAGATAAAACTACATACATCATTACTAAGCAACTGAAGAAATTTTATTGACCACAATTTTTTGATATAAGTGATCTAATAAGGTGAATGAACAGAATTTTTATTGAGAATATTTTTGAAAAAGATGAAAAAAATTTCAAGCTGAAATTTCTAGGGCATTAAATAACAGGTTTGTCTGCCCAAGAGCAAAGAGATCAAGGAGGAGCCATTCCACTCTAAACAGTTGCAGTCATAACTAGGGAAATTTTACATGCCATTGGTTCCCTGAACTCTGAATGTTCCTTTCCAAGCCATCTGTCCTGAGTTGTAGCATACTGGCCAAGAAGGTATGCCCAACATAGTTACTATTACCCAGGTGATACTTCCTTCAGAGATCTTAATTCTCAATGTAGGGTAGGCATGCTTGTTCTGCATTTTAGCATATTCTGAGATTGGATCAAGTGTCCTTTTCCTGGACAGCCTAGTGCAGAAACCCAGATGGTCTGAGAAGCATTCCTAATTGAAATCCCAACTGTCCATGTATACCCAATACAGAAAACTACATGCTCAGCATCCAAAGAGGACAGCTGTGGAAGTTAGTACTTGTCTGATTTAGATTTTTCAATTTTCTAACAGTTTCAGCCTTTAGGAGTCAGTTTGCACTAAGATTCTGAGAATCATTTTTTTTTAAATTCAGTGAAAAATTTATCTTCACCTTTCCATCAAATTTTAGGTTATCTTTCTACCTAATAAATCTTTTTGTGCTCATGCTTTTTGGGTGTTCTGTTTCTTTTCCTAAAAAGCATAAAAGGAATATAACAGTGCTATCAAATTTTATTTTATGCTGACTAACTTTTACATAGTCTTTTCTTTTTAACAATCACAAAGTTCAATAATACATTCAGATTTCTTAATAAAACAAATTATCAAGTGGTATATTCTGTATTCAGATCATTTTGAGAATGTTATCTTTTTGAACAGAAGTCTCACTCTGTCACCCAGGCTGAACAGGTGGAGTTGAAGCCTAAAGAGGAGTTATGTGCAAATCAAGCAGCTTAGCCTGTGAAGGCAGGGTCATCCCTGTGTCTGGATTGTCTCCAAGGCACATCTGGTACAGAGACATCCAATCATTCTGAAAGAATGAGGAGATGAATGGTCATTTCCTCCAATGACCATTTTTGTTTTCAATTCTCCTTTTGTAATGGAGTCCTCTGAGTCCATTATACATTCACGTATTTGCTCTTTGGTGTTATATGTTGACAACTGCCACATGCTAATACTCTCCTGATCTGTGAGAGATTCTTTCCATCCCTTTATGGAATTTTGTATCAACACAAATTTATAATTTTAATAAAGGTCACTGTAGTAATCTTTTCCTTCTTCAATACTATTTCTCATAGCTTCAAAATATTTCTCTATTTTAAACTCATGAAGATATTCTCTTTACTTTCTATAAAATTATTATTTGTCTTTCACATTTAGATCTACAATCCATGTGGATCTGATTTGTGTGTGTGTGCAAAAGATGAGGTGACATTTGTGGATGTGTGGTTTTTCTGAAAATACTTCCTGAGAAGACATCCACACAGTTTTTTTTTCCATATGTCTGTAGATTGTCTCTGGCCCTCAAATCTATTTCTCTACTCTATCCATCTATTCCCTAGCCCAATATCTGCCTGTCTAAATAAATCAATCTATGTATCTATCTTACTGTCCTGTGCAGCAAAGCCTCCCCCTTGTCATATTTTTGTCAAATGGTCTTGTTTTTGACAACATGTAGTTACATATTTTAGAAGGTTTATGTCAAGTTTCACAAAGATTTTTGAATTTGATTAGTTAAAATGGAGCTACAGATTACTTTGAAAAGAACAGACAATTAAAAAATAACGGGTATTTCAATTCACACATTTATTTATTCATTTGAATTGGGGTCTCACTCTGTTGTACATTCTGGAGTGTAGTGCCACCAACATGACTCACTGAAGCCACAAACATAATAACCCAAGCAATGTTCTTGTCTCAGCTTCCTCAGTACCTGGAAACATGGCTTACACCATCACGCCTGGCTAATTTTATATTTTTTGTAATTTTTTTTGGTTATATATACTCAAATTTAGGTGGTATTGTCATAGTTTTCATGCCATTGTATGTGGTTTCTCTTTTTAAGTGTCATTATATGCTAATGACTGATATGTAAAAACTTGGTTGATTTTTGTAAATGGTCCTATTTGAGCAACATTGTCAAATTCAATGATTAGACCTTATTTGTGGATGCTTTTGTCTTTTCTATAGACTCAGGTACATTATCCATGGAAGAAGCTGAGTTCATCATTTCTCAATGTTTATGCCTTGTCTTAGTGACTTTCTGCTGCTGTAAGAAAATCTGACAGATGGGGTGATTTTATGATAACAGACATTATTGCTGGTAGGTTCTGAGTCTGGCGAAGGCCTAGTCTCTGCTTCCCCTATAGCACGTTGAAAGCTGTGTCCTCACCTAGGGAAAAGGGTAAGGGGGTCTGGCTTGTTTTTCTAATCCCCTTTATAAGTTTTCTAATCCCATTTGTGTGGACTCTGCCATTCAGGACATTCACCTCCTAACAATCCCAACTTTCAATGCTGCTGTATGGGGGATTAAGTTTCCATGTAAATTTGGAGATGACACACACATTTAAACCATACATGCCATTTATTTATTGTTCTTGTCTAATCCTACTGGTTAGAGCTCCAACATGATGTTGAACAAATGGGGATAAGACTCATCGTTGCCTTTTTTCCAGTCTCCAAGGGAAGCGTCACATTTCCCCATTCAGCTTGATGTTTGCTGCAGGTTTATGTAGACATCTTTTTGTCCAGTAAAGCACTTCTCCTCAGTTCCTGGTTTGCACAGAGTTTTTGTTTGTTAGTTTGTTTCTGCTTTTTCAATCAAGAAAGGGTGTTGAATATTTGTGTCTGTTTGATGTTTTAGAGAGGGAGAGGTCTCACTGCCTTGCACGGACTGGAGTGCTATGGGGCTATTCTCAGGTGTGATCATTGCCCACTGCAGCCTCCAAGTACTGGCTTCAAGGGAACTCCCAGCCTCAGCCTCCCTAGTAGCCAGGACTAAGTGCCCCAGAATGCACCCCTGGGATTATGAATCTTATGAAACGCTTTTGTGCACATGCTGGAGTGAAACCGAGTTTCTCATGTGTTGCACTGATTATAGTCACATGCTGCATAACAATATTTTTTATCAACAATGGATCGTATATTTGATGGTCATCTCATAAGATTAGAATGCCACAGTTTTTACTGAACCTTTTCTATGTTGAGATACACAAATCATTTTGAGTGTGTTATTATAGCCTCCAAGCTTCATAAGAAAAACAAGGGGTAGTTTCGGGAATTTTCTGATCAGAGTCTGTTGACATGGGGAAGCTTGCTGAGGCTAAGCAGAAACAGGACCCTTAGGGTAATTGATTTCGAGAGCATGTCTGGCCTTTTCTGCTTGGTTCTGACTTGGACACTGGGCAGAATCAGAAAAGTTGGCATTGCTGACAAATCCTGACTTCTGTGCTCATTGCCACCAAGGCTATTGTCTGTTCTCCTGAGCTGCTTCTCAGGGCCATTATCCATTTAGCTCTTCAGTCTCTCCCTCCAGAAGTGAGTTTGCAGTCCCACGGAATATACATCCTTAAGACTTTCCCTATTAACTTCATGAAAGTTGCATCAATTCATGCATATCCCAGCAGCATATGTTGGTCATCTCCAATACAGCAGACAATTGCAGTCCCCTTTGAACTTGACTCTTTTGTTAGGAGCAACATTGTATTTTGTCGTGGCTATTATTTACAATTTTGAAACTCTGAACATCTTTTCATTTCCTTAAGAATTGTTGTAGACCATTTAGAGAATTTTACACAGGTAACTGGGTAGATACCCAGATATAGTATTGCTCTGTTCATACATGGGCAGCAATGCAACGTGTCATTCAATTTCCAATATGAAATGTTTTACTATTCATTGGGAGAATTGCAGTGAGTCAAGTACATAACAGGGCCCAGAAATATGAAATGAGATTCCAGGTTTGTGTGGGCTAATAGTTCAAGGGTTACAATTCTGGCAAAAATTCTTCTACCATTCCAAATTGCATTCTCCTTGACTTTCAGAACACTGATTGAATATAGGTAATTAATAAGGCACAATTTTCCTCAGTAGAAGAAAACAGTACAATGATTGCTATTATGGTCCCTAACAAGAATGTTCAGCTTTCATTTTCTTGTTTAGGATTTGACCATTGTCCCTGTCCAGCCTTAGGCTTTCTCCAAAATCTCCATTCACCTTTGCTCCCACTCTCCATCATCCCAAACATCACC
>NW_006949217.1:0-1222 GCF_000164805.1 Carlito syrichta | reverse complement strand
AATTCCCTATCCCGTCAGCTGGCGATTCTCTCACACAAGAGATATTTAAACCGGACCAGTTGTTCCTTCAATCCTGGCGCTTCTGGGTGGAAGCCGCTCCATTCCTCAGAGCTCTCAGTCTCTCCGAGTTAGCTGTGTGGATCTTGCCCAAAGGGTGTTTGTCGGGCAACACCCCCACGATGTGCTGGTGCTGGCGCATGCGGAGTCGCAGGAACAGGACCAGGTGCATGGCCAGCAAGCTCATCACTAGCTCAGAGCCCTGGTCAAAGGCATTTGGGTGGCAGCTACACTCATTTCCCAGGTCCAGATGGCTTCTTGGTCCCTGAACCGCTCTTGGTCACTGCGTTCTGCAGGGTAAGTTGTCGGCAAGGTTTAATTAGAGTCTGTTAATTTCTCGCTGCTTTTCTGTTGGAATTAGTATATATTCTGGTTCTCTTTGAAATGTTATCGTGTTCCAGTCGCCTATCGATTTTCTTGTATGGCTTGCCCCGGCCCACAGATTCTGGGGAACTCAAATTCTCAGGCTGAGGCTGAGGCTCCTAGTCGAAGGCTTGAGCAACACTTCCAAGCTGTGCCCAGGGGGTGCCTGATTGCCTAGAGGTGGCGCCAGAGCCCTCTCCACCTGTAGTAAGTGCAGAAGTTCGTGGGCGTGGCCGCTCCCTTCTCCTCCTCCTAGGAGAGAGCTCACTGGCCAATGGAGTTTCCAACTCCAAGCTCCAGTGCGGCTGCGCAGCATCTACCTTCAACACGGACTCTGCCAAGAACCCAGAGCACCTCGGGACCAAGTGTCGCTAGGCTCACATGGTCCTGTGGCCCGAGGCGGCCGCGGAGAAACCCGACAGATCCACCCCAGCAGCTCACCTTGGACAGTCCGCCCTACCTCCGCCACAGGTGACCAGAGAGGAGACCTCACAGCAAGCGCCTTTTGGAGTGCTGCCAATCCCTTCATTAATAAAACAAATTTACTTTAAGTGGATTTAGTTTTACAAATGTATATCTTAATCTTGTCATATTGTTTTTCAAACTGTTGCTTTTCCCTACCCTTTAGCATCCTATTATCTTGTCGTGATACATATATGGTGCTTTTATAATTATTTTTATTTCACATCGTTTGTGGTGCTTTTTTGTTTTTTGTTTTTGTTTTTTTTTTGAGTTGGAGTCTCACTCAGTCGACCAGACTGGAATGCAGTGGCCGCTTGTGGCCACCGCAGCCTTGACCTGG
>NW_006949216.1:0-2726 GCF_000164805.1 Carlito syrichta | reverse complement strand
CTTAATAACTGTATCTT
Organism: Carlito syrichta; assembly: GCF_000164805.1. Lineage (NCBI taxonomy): Eukaryota > Metazoa > Chordata > Mammalia > Primates > Tarsiidae > Carlito > Carlito syrichta. Next base: position 2,709 of record NW_006949216.1, on the reverse strand, counting down.
TTTCAATTTTTACCAACAGTGTGCATGTGTTCTGTTTTTTCACATCCTTGACAACAGTTGGTATCTTTTGACTTGTTGATAATAGTCATACTTTAATGGTGTATTTTTGTGTCAATTAATATGAAGGAGGATATTAATGACTGACTGGCTGGAGGATTATCTAGAGAACAGGTAAAGTATTATTCCTGGATGTGTCTGTGAGGATGTTTCCAAAGGAGAGTAGCTTGTGACTCATGGGATTGAGTGGGGACGATCTATCATCCAAACAGCTGGTGGTTGGATACAAAAAGGCAACTTGTCTCTCCTGGAGCTGTGACATGCTCTTCTTCTCTTGACCTTGGACATCGGAACTCCAGGCTTTCTAGCTTTTGTTCTCCAGGACTTTATTCCATGGCCTACAGGTTCTCAGACCTTTGACATTGAACTAAGATTTACACCAGCAGCTTCCCATGTTCTGAGGCCTTCACACTTGGACTGAGCCATAATACCAGCATCCCACTTCTCCAGCGTGTAGACAGCTTGTCCTGGGGTTTCTCAGTCTCCACAGTCACATGAGCCAGTTTCTCTAATATGTCTCCTCTCATATAGCTATCTCTATCTCTATCTCTACCTATCTATATCTCTAGCTATATCTATTTCCTAATGGTTCTTTCTTTCTGGAAAGCCCTAATATAGTTAGTCTTATAGTAAGTAATTTAACAGTTGTTTGCATATATTTTCAATTTACTTTTAAACTATCAGGATATATGTCTTGTTTTAGTCAGTATTTTTAATCAGTCACTTAACTGTAAGTCTCTAAGATCTCTATATGCATATTTCATCTGCTGCTCCCAACTCTGGCATATTAGCCTCTGGTGAGCCTCTGCCACATTTTACTTTCCTTCTGTCCTACAGTGGACACTCAGATAGCCATTGGTCACCACCACCATACATAATGATCCCTTATGGTCCTGTGTGAGGAATTTCCTACAACGTGTACCAATAAAGCAGAAGAGTATCTTATTTAAACCTAATTTTACTGAACACTGCCAGATTGTTCTTTCTTAAGAAAGAATGCATCATTTACTTTCCAATAATAGAGGCTGTAGAGGTATTCTATGTGCACATTCCTCACAAACACGTGGAATGGCTCAGTATTCCAATGTTTGAAGGTGGTTATGGGAGTAGGTCCCTGATCCAGTGTTTTCTAATTTCTGACAGTGTCTCTCTTTCTGTGTCAGTTTGCAGTATGGTTATGAAAGTCAGTCCCTGATGTTCATTCCAAAATATGTCTTCACCTTTTCATCACATGTTAGCTTATCTTCTAATAAATCTCTTTGTGTCTAAACTATTCGAGTGTTCTCTGTTTCTCTTCCTAAAAATCAGAAGAAGAAACACAAGAACAATATCATATTCAGCTTTATACTTTCCCCTGATCCTTGGTCCTATGAGCACAAAGGTGGGAGCAACAAACCCTGGACACTACTAAAGGAGGAAAAAAAGGAGGAATAAGGGACACATAACTACACACTGGGTACCAGGTCCCCTACTGGGGAAGAGTGGACTCACTAGAAGCCCAAACCTCACCTGCTCACAATTTTGCTTATGTAATGAATCCTCCCAAGTACCCCACAACTCTAAAATAAAGTAAACTTTGTACATTTTAACTTACAATGTCTTATCTTTTTAACTATTGTGTAAAAATTAATTTAGATTTCCTTTATAAAATATTTTATGTTATTTTTGTTAATGCTATAGACATAAAATATTTAATTGGAAACCCAGAAAAAAAAAAGAAGAGATGAAAGTCAAAATAAATTACATACATGTTACACATTGATATGCCTGAATGCTGTAATTAAACTCTGTTTTACTAATGTGTAATATCAAGTGCTGGGAACCAACTAACTGGTGAGACGTTAAGGAAGCATAAATTTAATCACAGGATGAGTACTTGAGAGTCTGACGCTTAAACCTCCTGTGACTGGTTTCATCTGTCCTGGTAAACCACTGAATGAGGAATCACCTCAATGCCTCTTCCCAGCCTGGGATCACAGATGACAGAGTTATTTCTCCATGGACTTTGTCTGAGATTCAAGAATATATTGAATAGGAGACTTAACTTTATATGTGGTGAAGTATGGTGGAAAGATTGACAAGAAATGGCAAAAAGAACAAAGCATGTGAAGGTATCATGTGAGTGCCTATGGTGGAATTGGACAGAAAATATGCTAGACTTTCTAGGAGACAAAATTTCCATTTATTTATTTATTTATTTATTTTATTTATTTATTGTGAGAGTCTTATTCTGTCACCCAGGCTGGAAGGCAGTGGCATCATTATAGAACACTGCAGTATGACATTTCTGGGTTAAGGCAATCCTTCTGCCTCTGTCTCGCTAATAGCTGGCATTATGAGTGCATGCCATGAAACTTGGCTAATATGCTTTATGGTTTTAGCTATGCTGCTTAGGGTGGTCTTGAACTCCAGGTTTCAAGCAATCCTCCTGCCTCAGTCTTCCAATTGCTGGCATGAGCTTCTGGCCATGGCCCAATATTTTTCTTTTTTTAAATATTTAAAAAAAATTTCCTGAGCCTGTCTCCCTCATCTGTCAGAACTTAAGGATGTTTGATGGCTGCAATGTGACAGCTTCTTTGGTCATCTCTTCACCAATTGTCCCATTCCTTCCCAAAGGAAATTCTCCAAATTTCTGAAAGTCAGCAATGTGAG
>NW_006949215.1:0-709 GCF_000164805.1 Carlito syrichta | reverse complement strand
TTAGATGAGTGTTAGTCACTGGTCACCAGGATAGAAGAGGACCAGTTACCTAAACACCCATCACATATGAGTGTTAGTCACTGTGTGGCACCCCATTTGGAAGAGAGCCAGTCACTGTGGTACCAATCACAGAGGAGGCCATGTCAGAGAAGCACTTTATTATGGAGAAGGCCTAGGCATCGGGACACCCATTGCAGAAGAGGACCATTCACTGGGACAACTATTATAATGGAGGCCCAGAAACTGGGTCACTCACTGGCGCACCCATTTTAGAAGAGGTCCAGTTACGAGGACACCCATCATTGAGAAAAGCTAGTCACTGTGGCACACATCACATGGTATGGCAACTCGTATGGGTACCAATTGTGGAAGAGGCCCAGTCTCTGTGACTCTCATAACAGAAGAGGTCTAGTCACAGATTATATATTATATAAGAAAGTCAATCACTGGGGCACCACCACAGGGTAGGCACAGTCACTGTGGCCCACGTTATGGAAGATGCCTTCATTGGGGCACCCATCACAAAGAAGGGCCATTAAGTGGGACACTCATTATGGAGAATGCTCAATAAGTTGGACACCTATCACAGTGGGTGACTAGTCACTTGGAGTAAATATCCTGGAGCGGGATCAGTCACTGTGTAACTATCACAGAGAAGGTAGAGTTACTGGGATGCCCATAATGGTGGGTGGGGAGTCATTGGAGGAAC
>NW_006949214.1:0-2372 GCF_000164805.1 Carlito syrichta | reverse complement strand
TAAGTGATCAATTTCAGCTCATGAGTGAGACATACGGAACTCTGTCTTTGTTTCTTTGATAAATTACTGAAAATGGCCTACCTGTATCCATCAAACGTCTGCAAAATCCTTCTATCTATCATTTTTATGGCTGCATAATATTCCACTGTGTATATACCACTTTTATTTTATCCATTCCCGCTTTGATGGGCAACATGGTTAGTACCATGTTTTATTGCAATTTTGATTAGAGCTGCAAAAAACATACTGGTGAAGGTATCTTTTTGGGGAAATGATTTGAGTTCCTCCAGGTATATTCTCGACAGAGGAATTACTGAATCACATGATAGGTCCGTATCCTGTCCCTTTACAAACCAACACACTGTTTTTCAAAGATGTTGCTCTACATTTCAGTCAACATTCGGTGTAGAAGCATTTAATTTTTCCCAAATCCTGACCTGCATCTCTTATTGTTTGTTTTATTAATGATGACCAGTCTTACAGGGGGCACGGGGTATTTCAAAGTCGTTTCATTTGTCATTTTTTTTATGATGAGTGAGGCTGAGCAATTTTCATGTGTTTCCTGGCTGCCCGTATCTCTTCTTATGAAAAGTGTCCCCAAACATATTTTGAACTTTTCAAAGGGAATGTTTGTCTGATTTCTCTGGGTGTTTGAGTTTCTTGTAGATCCTAGTTGTTATGCCTCTTTACAGATATATAGGTGGAGAATGGTTTTCCCATTCTATTGGCTGTATCCCTGCTCTTCTGATGGTTACTTTTGTTTTGCAGAAGTATATTAGTCGATAAGATCCCACTAGTCTAACTTACTTCTTTTTTTTTTTTTTTTTTTGAGTTGGAGTCTCACTCTGTCGCCCAGACTGGAGTGCAGTGGCCGCTCCCGGCCACCGCAGCCTCGGCCTGCTGGGCTCCGGCGATCCTTCCATCTCAGCCTTCCGAGTAGCCGGAATTACAGGCATGTGCTACCACACCCGGCTGATTTTTTTTTTTTTTATTTATTGTAGAGATGAGGTCTCGCTGCCCAGGCGGGTCTCGAACCCGCGGGCTCAGGCAATCCACTCACCTCAGCCTCCCAAAGGCGCAGGATTCTAACTTACTTCTTAAAGCATGAGTATTAGAGCTCTGAAGATGAATTAGTTTCTGGTTCCCGTTTCCCTAATGGTGTCTCCTGCGTTTTCTAAGATTATTATCTGGTGTTTTACATTTAGGTCTTTGATCCATTTAGAGTTAATGTGTATGGTGATTGATAGGGTTCCTGTTGCAATCTTTTGCATGTTGTCACTCTTTTCCCAGCACTATTTACTGAATATGTTCTCCATTACTCAGTGGATCTTGGAGGTTTTTCAAAGATGAATTGACTGAGATTTTGAGGATTTCATTCTCTCTTCTAATCCCTAGGTCTATGGACCTATTCTTGTACCAATATCAGGCTGTGCTGATTAGTGCAAACATATAGAAAAGTTTGAATTCTGGAACTGCGATAGCTCCTGCTGTGTTTCTTATGATAAGATTCTTTTGGCTATTCATGATTGTTTAGGGTTTCATTTGAATTCTTTTTTGTAATATCCAGTTCTGAGAAGAATGATGTTAACTTAATGGTTATACCATTGAATCTGTAGATTGACTAAAATTCTAATTTTCAGATTAAAAGAGGTAAGTAAAGTGAGGGAAACGAGCATGTCAAATTGTCATGAATGACATCAGCCTCAGAACGTTGACATCATGATTAGAGGAACCTTGACTACTGAGCAAAACTTAGGCTTCAAGCACTTGGGTACACTACTCTGCCAAATGTGGTATATATGAGGGATTTCGTTCCCAAGAAGTTAAGAGAACCATGTGTTAACATGGTGAACATATCCAAAAATTTCTCCAGGGATAAATGACCATTTAAGAATCCACTAAACAAGGTAGTCTTTTTTTTTAAGCAGTCTTTATTGAGAGGATAGAGAAACACCCAAACTTGGAGGAGACTTGAGGGGGTTGCCCACGAAGTAGTCTTTTATAATTGTGATCATGGATTCCTGTTGGAGCTTGGTATAGCACAACCAAATAATATTTTAGCATTTTCTTTTGTTTAGAAACATGTGGAAGTTTTTAGTATTTTGTAACACCCTTGGAGTTTTTCCTACAGGATTTGAACATTGCTTTTGCTAAGATCATAATCAATTTTCCAGAATTTTCAATTACCTAAATTTTTATACTAATGAAGAGCTCAAATACTTACTACTTTGTAAATCTCCATGTTATTTTGGTTTTATATATATTGGGCTGCAAATTTTCCTTTTTCTGTGTGCCTCATTGTAAATGCTTGTGATCAAAAGTGACCGTTTAATAGGGTACTTTGTTTCAAAATACAGCATTATGTCTACGGT
>NW_006949213.1:0-770 GCF_000164805.1 Carlito syrichta | reverse complement strand
CGCTTTTTTAGTAGGTAGTTTTCTTATTACATAGTCATTTTCCTTGATTGTTATTGGTCTATTTAGAGTTTAAATTTCTCCTTGTGTCAACCTAGGCAGGTTACGTGATGACAGATATTCCTCCATTTCCTTGAGGTTTTGAATTTTGTTTCCCATTCAAGTGTACATAGAAGTCTCTAATGATCTTTTGTATTACTTCAGGGTAAGATGTGACTTCATCTTTTATGTTTCTCATTGTGCTTATTTGGATTTTTTCTTTCTTTTTCTTGGTCAGTCTAGCTAGGGGACCTTCCATCTTCTTTATCCTTTCAAAGAACCAGCTTTTGTTTCATTGATTATTTGTATTTTCTTTTTGTCTTCTGCGTCCTTGATTTGGGCTTTTTTATTTTGGTCATCTGGATTCTTCTGCTGAAATTAGGGTTTTTGTGGTCTTGCTTTTCCAGCTTTTTTAGGTGGCTTGTTGGCTGTTAATTTGTGCTCCTTCTATTTTCTTCATGTGTTTTTAGCGATATAAATTCTCCTCTTACTACTGCTTTCATGGCGTCTCAGAGATTCTGGTAAGATGTTTCTTCATTTTCATTTGTTTCCAGGTATCTTTAGATCTCTGTTTTGATTTCATCCTTGACCCAGGAGTTGTTTAGCCTCGTACTGTTTAGTGCCCATATCTTTGTATGTTTTGGGGGAACCTTGGTGGTTTTAATGTTTATTTTTATTCCAGTGTGGTCCGAGAAGGTACATGGTAAAATTTCGGTTCTTTTAAATTGCTTATG
>NW_006949212.1:0-2980 GCF_000164805.1 Carlito syrichta | reverse complement strand
AGCAGCCCCAACACCATGGCCCAGGGAGACCCCTGCATAACCATGCTGTATGCAAATCCAGGCCCATGAGGAAACCCAGCCCCCCTCAGCTCTAAGAGTACAATAAAGGTCCAGATGTCAAGACCTTTATTGGACATATCTTACCTTCCTGAGAGTTTGACTCTCTGCATAACCCACATGTAGGGAACAAATTTCCCAAAGAGAGGGACAAATGGTGATGAGACACAGGCAAGAGCCTTCGCTAGGGAAGAGGCGTGCAGTGGCTGGGAGCCCCAGCCTAAGTGGCTGGTTCCTGTCTAGAGTCCAGCCAGATCTGCCCCTCCATTGCCTCCCCTTCCCATGCTTAGTTTCCCTCATTAGTAGAAGACCATGGTGCACCCAAAACAAAAATGATGGCTGTGAAGCACTCGGGGTAACACATTACCTGCAGCACCATGAAGCAAAGATGGCTTCCAGTTTTTCATCACGAATTTCATCATTGAGTCCACATGCCACAAAGCACTATTCCAGTCACTGGAAGAATGACAGTTAGTGTGTAGCGTGATTCACAATTTATAAAGCATTTTCACATAGATTCTAACATTCCAGCTGAGAGCAGGGAGTTACTTATGCATGTCATTAACAGATGGAGACACTGAGACTCAGAGAGGTGAAGAGCCCCACTCGAAGTCACTGACAGAGACAGGAGGTGACAGCATTGGGCACCGGTTCCAAATCTGGGCCATTCCCAGGCAGCACACAGGCCTCGCTTGGTGGCTCCTCCTTTATTGTAATGAAGAAGGCAGCATATGGTCAACACAGATGAAAGGAGAAAGTGGAAACAGCATATAGAAAAGGAGCCAGGAGCAAATCGACATCTTCATCTGGGCCGTGTGACAAAACAGAATTCCTTAAAAGTAACAAACTGAATTGCCAGTGTAGGCCACATAATCTATTCTGGTCTATGGTGATAAATATAATTCTTCTTGGTTAATAGAAAACTATTTTTCTCTTCTCTCTGCAAAGAGCTTACAGTAGCAACCCCCCAGAAACCGGAAAAAGGAAAAAAAAAAAAAAACCTGACTGCATCTTTGCATTTTCTCCAGGAAATTCCAGTCCAACAGACTCTGCATTGCCTCTACTGAAGGGCCTGACCCAGGGTTCTGAGGTCCTTGCTGGGTTCCAGTTAAGAAACCCACATTAGGAGAAAAAAAGTGACCCAACAGGTTCTCAGGGTCTCCCCAGAAATGGGGACCTCAGGACAGACAGTAATTACAGCTTTCTATGTCACCACAAACACACACAGATGTGCTGGGTACCCTCACACAGGGAGAGACAGGAGGGATTCACAGGTAAACAAGAAAGCAGTAAGAAATGTTGGTTCCAAGCAATGTTAGCAGGGAAAGGACTATGAGCCCTTATCCCACGTAGAGGACAGTCAGCTCCTGGAGGAAACCAGAATCTCAGAACCAGAATGGATCCTGAAAAGTGAGCTGAGCAGTTGAATGATGCATTTTCTACCATTCATCTTGGCAACCTCGGTGGTCTGTGGGGAAGAGGGGCGGTGGGTGGACATGGCAGCACTAGTGAAATTGTCTAACCACTTTTCACCTAGGTTCGACTAAAATCAGTCAAAATCCCTTCTCCCCCAAATTCACTCCTTGTCTGTCTCTCTCCACTGTGTCTTTCCTGGAAAACTGGTCTGGTCAATTTCTACCTTACTCTGGGCCAGTCTTTCATGTAGAAGGATTGGTCTCCATAAGTCCTAGGCCATGAGGAACAGTGGGGTCAGCTGATACAACAGTACCCTGAGGCTACCACTTCTACCCTCTGTGCAGCCAGAGGCACCTTTCTGACTTCCAGCCAAATAGAGTTCTTTACAGAGACACCCAGTAACTGCAGCAGGTGGGTGTGTGTGGGCATTGTGCAGGGCATCATTGATACTGCCTGGAAACAGCGTGATGCACAAAGGCCTTGGGCACAGCACTGTGTCGAAGGGGATTTCACACAGTACAGGTGAAAAGGTGAAGGAAATGAGAAAGGGGAAAGAAAACACCAATAACCCAGGCTGTACTGTCTGGCAGGACCCAACCTGGCTGAGGACTCCAAGGAACTGAGGAGAGGGCTCCTCAGAACTGCCCCTTCAGAGGCTAAGGAGCTGGACATTGGCCATCTAACCTCCCTGAGAAGCTTGGGTTTTTACTGTCCCTGTCACAGTGAGGAATCAAGGCTTGGAGAAGTCGCATGTCCCTGTGAGTGGCAGAGACCGACTCTGACCCCAGTTCTCTCTGAATTCAGAATAAACTTAACATGGAGCACCTATACATGCCTTGCATGGATATGCATTCCAGACAAATCTGTGACATCAGAGTCTTAATTAATATCTAAAGGTGTCTTGCACCATGCCAACCATCCTATGATGCCTGATGAGTAGCTGGCTGGCTGCCAATCAAATGTGGACACCGGCCCTCCCACATAGCCATCCAATGAAACCCTAATTTCATGGGGTTTGTGATCCTGGAGCAGCAGATGCAGTGGCTGGGGCCTGAGAGGAGCACAGAGGGCAGAGCCAGTGGTGGAGATGCCAAGCCTGAGAGCTTAGGCTCCCAGCCCCTTGGAAACATCCAGAGGAAACCCTTACCTCAAAACCCAGACTCCAAGGGACCAGGCCACTGAACAGCACTAAAGGCATCAACCATCATGAGATCTGGCAGTCAAGGACACTCAGGCACACGGGAAGCACAGTGGCTATTTTTGGGACCACAGCACCCAAGCCAGCTTCCCCAAATTTGAGAGTGTCCTTTCCCTTTATTATCCCAAGCATGACTCCTGGTTTCTGGATCCATGGGCACAGGCAGGAGAAAATTTACCAGCATTAATAGTTGACTTTGGGAAGCATTTTGGAAAGGGAGACGGTGTCTTAGATAGCTGCTTGCTGAAGTATAGGAAATGACGACCTTTCCCTTGGGATTTTGTAGGGCGGTTACCTGGACAAAACATG
>NW_006949211.1:0-700 GCF_000164805.1 Carlito syrichta | reverse complement strand
GTACAGGGCATCTTCCTAAGGCGTACAAGACTCTGGGCTTCAAAGACCCCATATTTTTCAGAGCTGTTTCCTATGTGGATATTATGAAGCAGTCATTCCAGTATTCCAGCAGAATTCTGGTCTTCTCGATACTTTAAATGAAAATATGGCACTACAAGTCCATTTAGATACTGGATCCTCTAACGCCAAATTCGAGGACACAAGTAATCATATCCGGGTTTTTGAATGTAAGTCCTGGGTTCAGGGTTACCTCATACTCCAGAAACTTCGGGTAGTTCAGCTGTTTGGAATTAGGACCTTGGATTTAGATGTTGCACCATGTTTAGCAGAAATTTTTGGAGGTCACCAGGGTCTTGGTTTCCAATTCCACAGGAACATTCTGGAGTCTTTCTATTTGGAGCCACGTTTCTGGACTTTCAGGTCACTGGGAAACATCTGGTCGTAGAGCTGAGAACGAAACTGGAATCTGAGACACTATGTCCCTAGAAAGCTTCTACTCATGATACCAATGTGGAACAAGAAAAATCTGTTTCCATGAGACCAGCAAACTTCTGGGCAGTTGGAAATTTTTCCCTGGCTTAAGGAAGTTCTCATAACTAGAAGCCTACAGGATTTTTCTAAATGCTAATCAGGCATTTTGGAGTCCCAGTTTCCACATTTTTCAGGGCTAATTCCTATATCCGTACCACAAATCTGTCAT
>NW_006949210.1:0-852 GCF_000164805.1 Carlito syrichta | reverse complement strand
CGAACCTACACCACACTGTGAGGTGAGAGGAGGTCTTCCTGTTATATTCAAGCTGAAACTAAAAGATGTGTAGGAAAACTCGGGTGAAAATAAGGAAAAGAATTTCCTGAGCTCCAGGGTCATCGTGGGTTAGGGAATAAGATGAGTCCACGTAAATTTTTTCTACAGCTAAGATCTTTCTTTTCACTACAGTAGAATCTTGAAGTGCAAGGAAAAATACAAAATGCTAATTTATTAATATATGCCATGCATATTGAAAGAAGCTTTGTGATCATTGCAGTTTATAAAGTAATTGTATGTCTAAAAGAATTGAAAATAGTAAAACACCACCAATAAATCTAATGATAAAATCAGCCAGCATAGCATAGTGGTTAAGATCAGAGAAACTTGGTTTTTTAAAGCCTACTTCTATAATTTTCAAAAATGTAATACTGGCCAGGCTTGGTGGCTCAGCCTGTAATCCCAGCATTTTGGGAGGCTGAGGCGAGTGGATTGCCTGAGCCCACAGGTTCGAGACCAGTCCTGGCAAATTGGTGAGAACTCCTCTTTGTAGCCAGAACTACAAAATATATATATACAAAATATATATATTGTCTGGGTGTGGTAGCACGCACCTGTAGTTCTGGCTACTCTCAAGGTTGAGACATAAGGATCACTGGAGCCCAGCAGTGAGCGTGCCATGGCACTCCAACCTGGGCGACAGAGTGAGACTCCAACTTAGAAAAAAATAAGTAATACTATTTAAGTTCTAAAGGCCACAGTTTTCTTACCTACATAGCGGATAGGCATAATAATATGATCTTCACTATAGGGTTAGACAAATATCTATAATATAGACAAAATATTCAAGAG
>NW_006949209.1:0-802 GCF_000164805.1 Carlito syrichta | reverse complement strand
CATGATGCATGGCGTGCTTCACAAAACTTATATTAAAACAACAGGTGCACAATTTCAATACAGATTGTTCAAAGTGTTTTCCATAATGTTCAATAAATCATTCATATTATACTCTTTGTTCTAAACACTGATTAATACAAAAACTTTTCTAAGTTAAATCCACGTTTACTGACTCCTAATATTTTTAACGATTAATATTATCAACTTAACATTATACTATAATCTATAAGTTTGCTTAAATGACTTTGTTATTCTATTAACCTATTATGATTCAACGTAGTGTCCTGTAATTCTATAACAATTAAAACTTATTCTAAACTATAAAACCTAACCATGACTTAAGTGAATTTCCTATGTCTAAACTTTAACTTTTATATAATCTAATGATTGACCTTTAATACTATGCTATATCCTATTAAGCTAATACCTCATCATTAATTCTTTTATAAATCGTATAGTAACTATTATATTTGAATAATGTAGCAAAAGGAAACGAAACAGCAAGCAAAAATTTACTCAAATATACTATAAAATGCAAATGCAACTATGAGTGTATATGTATATATTTTATCCTAACAAGTCTACTCTAAAAATCAAATAGTAGCTGTCACACTCTTGAACAAGGAAATGCATGGCCGCCATTATGGTGGCCATGGGCTGAAGCAAACAGACTTTCGGTAAATAACAAAAAAAAGTTCTGCCTGGCTAGAGGCAGGGCGATAAAACTATTATGGTAATTTAGTTTCTAATCTTTGCCCTAGATGAAACTGCTTTCAGGAACAAGAGCTGACTAACCAGTCTA
>NW_006949208.1:0-745 GCF_000164805.1 Carlito syrichta | reverse complement strand
AAAGATGCAGCCAGGTTTTTTTTTTTTTTTCCCTTTTTCCGGTTTCTGGGGGGTTGCTACTGTAAGCTCTTTGCAGAGAGAAGAGAAAAATAGTTTTCTATTAACCAAGAAGAATTATATTTATCACCATAGACCAGAATAGAATATGTGGCCTACACTGGCAATTCAGTTTGTTACTTTTAAGGAATTCTGTTTTGTCACATGGCCCAGATGAAGATGTCGATTTGCTCCTGGCTCCTTTTCTATATGCTGTTTCCACTTTCTCCTTTCATGTGTGTTGACCATCTGTAATGCTGCCTTCTTCATTACAATAAAGGAGGAGCCACCAAGCGAGGCCTGTGTGCTGCCTGGGAATGGCCCAGATTTGGAACCGGTGCCCAATGCTATCACCTCCTGTCTCTGTCAGTGACCTTGAGCGGGGCTCTTCACCTCTCTGAGTCTCAGTGTCTCCATCTGTTAAATGACATGCATAAGTAACTCCCTGCTCTCAGATGGAATGTTAGAATCTATGTGAAAATGCTTTGTAAATTGTGAATCACGCTACACACTAACTGTCATTCTTCCAGCAACTGGAATAGTGCTTTGTGGCATGTGGGCTCAATGATGAAATTCGTGATGAAAAACTGGAAGCCATCTTTGCTTCATGGTGCTGCAGGTAAGGTGTTGCCCCGAGTGCTTCACAGCCATCATTTTTGTTTTGGGTGCACCATGGTCTTCTACTAATGAGGGAAACTAAGCATGGGAA
>NW_006949207.1:0-820 GCF_000164805.1 Carlito syrichta | reverse complement strand
ATGAAGACCTGGGCAGGGCACCAGCAGCCACCATCACAGTTCTACAAACCTGTCCTTGGTAGTAGCCTTGCAGTCCAGTGAGACTCATCTGTTCACGAGGGCAGGGACTATGTCCGGCTTTGCTCACTGCTTTATTTCCAGAATTGAGACATAGAGGCTGTGATGAATGAATGAGTGAGTGAATGAACAAACTGGTCAGTGAATGGAGAAAGAGACTCAGTTTGGATTTTAAGAAGCAAGTTGAAATCCCAAAAACAGCTAATGGAGTGTGCCAATTAATGCAGTCATTTCAGATTATCCTACAGTCACATCCCCAAAAGAAAGATACTTACTAAAATCTTAAAGGATACTTAGTAACTCTTAAATCTTATCAAACCTTATATCATCAAGAAATTCAAGGAATATACTGGGCCCAGCCAAGGGAAATACTCTTTTTGTTAATTCTTGGATGATGCCGGCTGGAAATATCTTTCATTTTGCATGTAAGCTGAAAAAATATCACAAAATCAGTGCCCCCTTTAGGATCTAGAAGCCAATAAATGAAAAGTTTCATAAAAACAAAGGAGGAAGGCTAACCCAGAGACCTGGACACATTAGCAGGTGCCTGGAAGCCGCTTCAGCATGCATGTCATTTCTGTGGACAGGAATGTCACTGTCGGTGGGAAAACCATCAAAGATGGCAACCTAAGAAAGAGCTGCCCAGGAATCTATAAAGGCCCTGATTGTTAGGCAAATTCAAAGCAAACTTCTGATAAAGCTGAGTCTGATTTGGCAGAACGACAAGATGTTTCACCAAAAAAAAAAAAAAAATCACAAAATA
>NW_006949206.1:0-3849 GCF_000164805.1 Carlito syrichta | reverse complement strand
CCATGAAAAAAATCATACTGAAGAGAGACCCTGTGAATGTAAAAAAATGTGGAGAAATCTTCACTCTTAAGGTTCTATTAGAAAACAGGAATGTACTCATTAGAGAAAAATCTTATAAATATGGTGAATGTCAATTGTGTCACTTCCCTTCCAAGAATTAAATGGTCCACACTGGTCAAAAACTGTGTGTGTGTATAAAATAGGCAAAAAATTAACTGTTATATTGCCACTTTCCTTCAAAAACATAAAAAGACTCATGCAGAGAAATCTATGGGTGTATGGGCTGCAGTAATGGTTTTAGATTTTCCAGTTTCCTTGGAAAGCAAGAAAAGACTTATACCAGAAAAAAGCACCATGAATGGTAGGAGTGTTGTATAGTACTTAGTTTTCCCAGATTTCAGGTAAATGAAAAAAAAAAAAAAAACAAAGTGAAGAAAACCCCATGGCTGTAAGCAATGTGGTAAAGCCTTCAATTTTTTTCAGTTCTTTTTGAAAACTTGAAAGTACCCATACTGAAGAAAAGCTTTATGAATCTAAAAAATATGGAAAGGGCAATAGTAGTTCCAGTTGTGTTTGATGGCATAATATAGCTCATTCTGGAGAAAAACTATGAATGTACAATATGTGGGAATGCCTTCATTTCTGCTATATCTATTCAAAGATATACTGGATATGAACCTCAAAAATATAAGAATACAGACTTGGTTGAAGTTCTAGTAGTTTGGAAAATACAGAAAGTTCTGAATTAATTAATGTAAAATTGTTGTAAAGAGTTGTTTTGCAAAAAAATTTGATAAGTATAAGTAGCATGGAAAATATGGAACAGTTTATTTTATAATAAAATTAACAGTGTGAATGAAATGTTACAGGAGCTATACATACATTGTTTTATCAGTAGATCCATCTTATCTATTTTAGAGATGGAGTCTTGCTCTGTTTTCCATGCTGGAGTGCTGTGGCACAATCGTGGCTCACTATAGTCTCCAACTCCTGGGCTCAAATGAACTTCCCAATTCAGCCCTCCCAAGTAGATTCGACTACTGGCACAAGTCACCATGCTTGGTATCAGTGGCTTCTTTTTTTTTTCTCACTATTTTAAAGATGTGGGGTACAATTCGGGGTTAGGTATCCAAATGTTTATTATGCAGGTATTCTTGTTGATGAGGTGTGCCTCTCCCTCCCCTGGCAGTTTCTCTCAACTGTCAATCCTGCACTCCCCCTCCCCTGGCAATTTCCTGCTTCTGCTGATACCTTTCTTATAGTATTTTAATTGTTCAAGGACCGCTTATAAGTGAGAACATATGGTACTGTGTTCTTTGTTTCTGTGATAGATCAGTGGCTCATTCTTAGAGAGAATCTCTGCATTATGGATTTCTACTTCTTTTGCAAGGAAACATTTAGGTAAGAATTTTGTAGGTACTTTTTATGCACTAGTACATGAATTTAATAGGTACTTTTTAAACTTTTGAGATAATTTGGTTGTTTTTGAAATTTGTTCTACTGATACAGTATATTGCAATAATTTACATTTGGATGTGAAAAAAATATTGCTTTTCTGGTCTTAAATTTTTGATAATAAAGTATAAGACTTTTTAGGGAAAAAAATTCTGTGATACAGAACCCATCCAAGTTGCTGCAAAGTCCATATGTTTGTCTTTCTTTATGGCTGCATAATATTCCATTTTTTTTTGTATATGTACCACTTTTTAAAATCCAGTCCAGCTTCGATGGGCAACATGGTTGGTTCTATGTTTTTGCTATTGTGAATAGAGCTGCAACAAATATACATGTGCAGGTAACTTTTTTGTAAAATGATTTGAGTTCCTCCAGGTATATTCCCAATAGGGGAATTGTGTCATCATATGGAAGGTCAGTTTCTAGCTTTTTCAGAAATCGCCACACTGGACCTGCTAGCTATCACCAGATCTGGTTGGCTACAACAAGTCACCTAGATGATTATTTTCCTGAATGGAAAAAGTAGTTATGCACAAATAAAAAGGATTTTGAATTAACTCTAAATGAATCACAGACCTAAAAGTAAAACCTCAAAGTATAAGAATCTTAGAAAACACAGGAGACACCCTTATGGAAATTGGAACTGGCAACCAATTTCTATTCAGAACCCTAAAAGCCAATACCTTAAGAAATAAGATAGACAAGTGGTACCTCATCTAACTAACAAGCTTCTGCAAGCAAAAGAAACCATCAAGAGAGCAGGGAGACAGCCCACAGAATGGTAAAATATATTTGCCAACTGTATATCTGACAATGGCCTAACATCTAGGATCTACAAGGAGCTCAAATGTGCCAAAAAGAAAAAAAAAAACCAACCCCATCAAAAAGTGGACAAAAGACATCAATAGACATTTCTCAAAAGAAGATATACAGATAACCAACAGACCCATGAAAAAGTGCTCAACCTCACTCATTATCAGAAAAGTGCAAATGAATTGTATCTCTTTGTTCCAAGAATTTTACACTTGTTAAGACTAAAGGGTAATGTCTTATGCACTTTCATCTCTCAGTACTGGAAAATGGATGCTAATATTTGGTGATGGGTCTAGTAAGTGTGGTTAGGAAGATCCAATATCTAAAGAGTTTGTGGAGCTATCTGAGATCTGGGTGGCTACAACAAGTCACCTAGATTATTATTTTCCTGAATGAAAAAAGTAGTTGTGCACAAATAAAAAGGATTTTGAATTGGGAATATTATCAGAACCTTGAAATGCAAACAATAGTCATAGTATAAAGTGGACACCATTAAGACTTGGGCTGCACATAATCATTTGAAATGTTAACATTGAAAATATGGATTGAGAACGAAAAAAGAAATATGACTTTAGTAACAATATGGAGATTAAAACTCTAGTCTTTATTTCAGGAAATATGTTTGAGTCTTCATAGAGAGCATTGTCTGCTTCACAAAACATTGAGTGCATAATTGCTAACCAATGGGAATAATAAATATGGTTCTTCCAAAAAACTTCACCATTAGCAGCATTCTTCTGTACTTTTGATAACACTTTAATATTAGTCATTTATGTCTTATTTGGCATAAATATGTATGGTTCTATTATTACTATTTTTGTGATTTATTGTAGTATTGACTTTCCTTTAAGAGTTATGTCCAGAGATTAATGCTGTGGATTTGAATGTTAGTCTGAGTAACACAATCCTCTGCCATACTGTCTGTTGCCATGCAGGCCACTCTATAATACCAGTTCTGCATTATCTAGACTCTTGCCAGTTTAAAAACAACACAAGCTGGCTGTAGAAAGATTTAATGGAAGAACATTAGCTACATAGGGAATTGGATGAAAAACTAAACACCTGAGAGCAAGGGCAGTTTCTGCGTTCTCAGTGACAAATTTGTGAACTCTGCATGTATTTATGGAATAACTGGGCTACTGGTGTTACTCAGCTTGACAATTTCAAGAAAAGTTATGATGAAACACAAAAAATATGAGATGTGATACTAAGAATTCTGTGAAATCACATTTTTTACAATTGTGTGGATATTTTGGTCATTTCAACTCAGCTAAATTGTTAACAGGTCTAAATTCTTAGATTTTTAAATCATTTGCATGTTACTATTTGCTCTTGCAATGTTTCTGAGGAGCCAGTCATGATATTTTTTACACCTTACAGAATATGTATCAATTAAGGTACATTTTGGAGTTCAGAAGGAGCCAATAATGAGTTTCATTGGTGAAGCTAAATTGAAAACTTTGGTCTGGCTCCAAGTGGACTTTTCCTACCCTCTTTCTATTCCTTGAGGCTTAACATAGGGGTAAGACTTTTAAACAACAACTAAAAGACTGGTGACTGGCTTCCACACGATGTTAAAGA
>NW_006949205.1:0-690 GCF_000164805.1 Carlito syrichta | reverse complement strand
TGCTTCATTGGTCATTTGTGCTCCAGTGTGTGGACCTCCTCGGTAATGTGTGCCCTAGTGACTAACTACTCTGTGATGGATGTCCCAGTAATTAAACCTCCTTTAAAATGGTTGCCTCAGTGACTGGCCCTCCTCTATTTTGGGGTGCTCAGTAACTAACTGTCGGAGTGCCAGCTCTGACCGAGGGAGGGTTAGGACCGCACCGGTGAGTCAAGATGGAGAGAAGAGACCACTCGGAGGCAGTTCTTCTGGGAACAGTCTGATCCGGACTGAAGCCAATTTTATTCAAACCTTTTCCAACTTATATAACATTTTCTATACCCTCCAGCAGTGTGATAATCACTTGCTGGGGGTGTACAAGTTCCATGCTTTACAAACCATGCATCACAAGACCATCACAAGATTAACAAGTTCCAAGCAAACAATTCAAATTCCATGATGCATGGCGTGCTTCACAAAACTTATATTAAAACAACAGGTGCACAATTTCAATACAGATTGTTCAAAGTGTTTTCCATAATGTTCAATAAATCATTCATATTATACTCTTTGTTCTAAACACTGATTAATACAAAAACTTTTCTAAGTTAAATCCACGTTTACTGACTCCTAATATTTTTAACGATTAATATTATCAACTTAACATTATACTATAATCTATAAGTTTGCTTAAATGACTTAATTATCTAT
>NW_006949204.1:0-4721 GCF_000164805.1 Carlito syrichta | reverse complement strand
ACTGGAACAGAAAAAGGAAATCTGAAATAAAGTATGAACTCTAGTTAATAATAATACATCAAACTTGGTGCATGTATTGTGACAAATGTGCCATACTAATGTCACATGTTAATAATAGGGGAAAGCGGGTGTGGGATGCATGGGACTCTGTTCTATTAATATCTTCTCAACTTTTCTGTAAATCTAAAACTATTCTAAAATTAAAAGTTTATATTAAAAAAAGCAAAAACTCTATACTAAAATTTCCCAGAGTTAGAGAACAGAAAGTCTTTAAAGTCTGGAACTCATCCCTCCTCTGAACTTCTTCAGAACTTACTGTTTAACTAAATTGTCACTTAGTAAAATTAGACTTAAGTTGTACTCATACAACCTCCAGCACCATGCCCCTAAAGTGATCGTCATTGTCATTCATTAGGGACCATATACAGGAAATCTCCAAAAAAGATTAGGGGTAGTATCAATATGTGTTAATTTTTTAAATTGTCATCTATTTCAAAATTTATTTTATTTTATTTTATTTGCACTTAAAAAGCAGTCGGTCCATTTATTGGCATTAGGAAAGCATTCCTTTAAAGGAGAGGAAAGCTGAATACTCAAGTCTCGCTCATTTTATGAAAACTTGAGCCTAAACTCTCCATCATCGTACACAGCTTAATCGCGACCAGGAGCAAGAATTCGAGTTAAATAAATGGAACCTGCCTGCTAAAAAAGACAATAAAGGGAAACGGATGGTGGAGGATGAGGCACATTCTTGCTCTGATACTAGAAAGTTTCCGACACAAGAAGCTAACTATTCCCTAGTGCAGCACAAAACTGCCTCCTACTGTCTCCCAACTGTCTCCCAAGAAAGGGCCCAAGTTCTAAGAAAACTTCCTGGAAGACAGGAATGCAACTCACCCCCCACCCCTCACCTCTCACCCCCTACTCTATGCATGGCCTGTAGTTGAGAAAACAAGTTATTAAGGACCGGCTGACACCCTTGTGGAGAGCATCTTCCTAGAATTTCCAGCATCAGGCCTCAGTTTCCCCATCCGGAAAAGGCAGCCGTGGAGAGAAGGAAACCAGGCACCCAGATCTAAATCATCACTCTCCTCATTGTACTCCAACAAGTGCCGCCTGATCTTGGACAAATCGACACCTTGTCCAAGGCAACAAAGTCCTCCATGCTGTGCGTAACAAAGAAGGCGGGGTCGGTAACCAAGCCGGGGCACACGCACACTTGGCCTTGCTCCACAAAGGCCACAGAAGCCTAGAGATGCTGCAACATGCGCAGCTTGAGCAGCACGGTGGGCAGGTGGCAGGGACAGAAGGACGAGGCCTTGATGAAGTTGCAGAGCTCAAGCGAGCCGCGTGTGGGCACCAGGCCTAGAGTATACAGCGTGTCCAGCAGCACGGCCAAGGCGCTCACACGGAACGGGTCGCGCTCCGGCAGGTCATTCAAGCGCCGCGACAGCTCGCGCAGAGCACCGCTCAGCTGGTTGTATCGCTTTTAGTACTCCTGCCGCCGCAGCCAGTAACGCTGCAGCACGCGCAGCTCGTGCAGGTTGTGGTCGGTGACGTCCCAGTTCAGGAAGTCCCACCTGCTTTTGCAGCTTCTGCTTGTGGAACTTAAACCTCTGCACCATGATGACGGCAGCTGGAGCAGCAGCCAAAATTAATTTTAATAGAAATATGTTTCAAGTGGATCTGAGGCACAATGAGAACAAGAACGCACTTAGAGCAAATAGCAATAAAAGTATAAATTCAAAGGGACTTAGAATGGGCTATTCCTCCCCCTGGGAGCTTGTAGTTCCGCATACCTCTGACCCTAAGCCAGGCTTGGAGAAGACAGCCATTTGTACATCTATGGGAAAGAATTCTCAGCACAAAAGTGTCAGCCACCTTTGGCAGCCTTGGAAGTGCATGTCTCATGTTCTAAGATAATTTGCAGGATTGACCTTTTCTACAGTAAGACAAATGTCCAATAAGAATTCTCAGCCTACCTCTGAATGCTGAGCAAGACAGCTTCAGTTTCCCAGCAACCTTGTTTCCCCCTGAGCGCAAAGCATCACTATCTACAAACACTTAATTTTGACTATTGGCCATTGCCTTGCTAAGCTATGGGGTGTCCTTGTGCTCTTTGAACTATGGCCAGGCAATGTTTTCTTAAGCTTTAGCCCCCTCCCCTGCCTTGGGGAGGTGAATCTCCTGTTTTTCTCTCTCTCTAATTTAGTTTTTAAATAAGCGATGTTTTCTAATCTAACTTCTGTGCAATTCTTTGCATATTTCACGTGGCATCAGATTGCACACCAGACACTCACACCCCAGCGGGCCTGACTTAACATTCTGGAGGCCCCAAACAAATTTAGGATCAGTTTGTCCATTTCTGCAAAAATACAGCTGGGATTTTGGTAGGATTGTATTCAATCCGTAGATCAACTTGACTGGTATTCCATCTTAACAACATTGTCTTTCATTTCATGTCCTTTTACTTACTTAGATCCTTAATTTTTTTCAACAATGTATTGTAGTTTAAAATATCTTTTCATGTTTAATGGAATAAATAATGGTATAAATTTTGCACTCCTTTTGCTAAAATTATTCCTAATTCAATGCTATTGTATGTGAAATTTTTCTTAGTTTTATTTTTGAATTGTTTATTTTCAGTGCATAGAAATAAAATTGATTTTTGTATATTGATTTTGTATACAGAAACATTTCTGAAGTCATTTATTAGTATTAAGCATTTAATAGGTTTGTTGGAGTTTTAATTAGAATAAAATTAAAAAAATGAATATCTGCTGTCAATAAGTATCATTTATTGTTGCCTATGTCCAATCACCTAGCTGGACTAGACTTTCATATTTTTGAGGGAAGACATTTTGTCATGCATATCTTTGTAGGTGTTCAAATAATAAAATCAGTTTTCAAATCTCCTAAAAAACCACAGAGAGGTATTTCACAAATATATAGTAGCTAACATTCTACCATAGATTATTTGCAGAATAAGCTATCATATGTGTAAATATGTATGAACAAATGAGTTATGCTAAACACTATAATTGGTACCCATTTATAGCATCTTTATACCTACTTATCTGTATTTCAGAGGCTGGAAGGTTAAAAAGTACAGGTTCTAGCCTCCCTTATCCCTAGGATGGGTGTACTTTTAGATGGGTGTACTTTTAGAAATTTGGAAGATGAAAGAGGTTTTGAGTTCTTCTAGGTATATTCCCAGTAGGGGGATTGGGGGGAATGGGGGGCACACCTCATCAACAAGGGTGCCTGCACAGTGAATATTTGTATACCTGACCCTCAAATGTACCCCATAATTTTAAAATAGAAAAAAATTTTAAAGTTAAAAAAAGAAAGAAAGAGAAGGAATACTTTTCTGCAGTTGCTTATGCAGCAAATGGGCTTCAGCAGATATGAGTGTTGGCAGCAGTAGGGCACTGTGCTCAATGTTCCCTCATCAACTCTGTGGAGTAGGGAGGATGTAATGCTGGCAGTGATGATAAGAGAAGTGACAGGAGTTCCTGGCATATGGATTGAAGTCGTGGTGCCATTTGACCTTAAACATACTTTTTGACTTCCATTATTCCAGACCTTCCGATTTTGAGTACCTTATTTCCTACATGAAATGCCTTATTGCCTAAAATACCTAAAGAGGATTGTGTTTCCTATATTAAACATGAAAAGATATTTTAAAAAACCAATTAAGGAATTCATGCATGGTTTTAGTAAGTTTCTCTTAGTATCTGGACACCACCCTAACACAGGGCACACTGCTACCTACCTACCCACAAGGTTTTTGAAGATGGGGAGGGAGCTTTTATGTGAATATGGATGAGTATGGAGAAAAAACCTGCTAAAGTCAAATTCTTTATTCTATTTCTTAATTGATCTAGCTCCTCAGTTATATGAAAACTGATTTCTGGAAGATTTTGGAGATTCTTTCGACACGTGCTCATCTCATGATGGGTGATTTGTGAGTGCACGTGCCCACACCGCACTGAGTGTTCAGCAATTTTAGACCCCAAATGGCATGAACCCCATGCCCCACCCTCCCTACTCTCCCAATCTTGTCCCAAGTGATTTGTTTTTGTTTCCCCAGATGAAAAAAGGAAAGGGAAATACACATTGAGTGTCTGATATGTACTATGCTAGGTAATTTCTATGAATTATCTCATTAAATCTCTACAATAACTCTGGCAAGTTGATATTGTTATCTTAAACTTATAAGTAGGGAGTCTCAGAGGTTCTAAACTTGCCCAAGGTTATGCATGGTAAGTGGTAAATCAGGGATTCAAATCCAGTCTGCCTGACATCAAAATCCATCATGCTTTTTTCACTAGGCCTCACTACCTTCTGCCCCTGCAATTTCAAACAAATGAGATAGAGGGTTTGGGGATCACTGATAGACAAATAGCAAATGGTCTCTTTGGGATTAAAATAAGTATACCAAGGAAGAGTGGATCTCACAGAAGCAAAATAAATAATCTCTGTGTGGCCAAAGTTTCTAATTGCCTGTCCAGTAGTCATTTTCCCCTTTCTTTTTACTATAAGATCATAGGTTGTGGCCAAGAGCAATGTGTCCCTCTGCAAATGATGAGCCATGATAACTTTAAGTCAAAATATAATTCCCCTTTGTCAATAATAACCCCAGGGCTAGGCATGTAATCCAATATTGGGCAATGATAAGTAAAAATAAGTCTGCTTTGCGGTGGAGGTGCTTATAGGAA
>NW_006949203.1:0-624 GCF_000164805.1 Carlito syrichta | reverse complement strand
GGATCAACTCTCACATTTCAAGATATAGTTGAAATGTGAATGGACTAAATGCACCACCGAAAAGACATAGAATGGCAAAATGGATAAAATATCACTGGGCAACAATATTGTCTTCAAAAGACTCACCTAACTAGAAAGGACACTCACAGACTCAAAGTAAGAGGGTAGAAAACAAATTTTCAGGTGAACGGAACACAAAAGAAAGGAGGAGTCATGATCTTAATCTCTGACAAAATACCATTTAAGCTATCAAAGATTTTAAAAGATACAGAAAACCACTAAATAATGATAAAAGTTTCAATCCATCAACAAAAAATATCCATCCTAAACATTTATGCACCCAACATAGGAGTGCCAACTTTTATAAACAACTTCTAGGTAAATGAACAAAAGATATTGACTCCAACACTATCATAGCTGAGGTCTTTAATACCCCACTCACAATCCTAGACAGATCATCAGGACAAAAAATCAGCAATGAGATCTGAAACCTCAATGTGACTCTTGACCAAATGGACTTAATTGATACCTACAGAACACTCTATCCAACGACCACAGAATATACATTCTGTGTCATCACGGCACATGGAATGTACTCTAAGATCGACCAAATACTTGGCCATG
>NW_006949202.1:0-584 GCF_000164805.1 Carlito syrichta | reverse complement strand
CAGGTTGAGGCTGCGGTGGCTGAGAGCGACCACTGCACTCCAGTCTGGGCGACAGAGTGAGACTCCAACTCAAAAAAAAAAAAAAGTTTATGTGGTGTGTATTTGAAAACAGTTCTAATTTGAAGTAGGTAATAATCAAAGATGATGTATTTGATGTTTATTAAATGCCTAAAGCCTACTAAATTCTTTGTCTACATTATTTTAATTAATCTGTTCATGCATTATGATGTCTTTGGTGTTTACTTGGTGCATGAAGCTCTTGAATATTTTGTCTATATTATAGATATTTGTCTAACCCTATAGTATAGATCATATTATTATGCCTATCCGCTATGTAGGTAAGAAAACTGTGGCCTTTAGAACTTAAATAGTATTACTTATTGTTTTCTAAGTTGGAGTCTCACTCTGTCGCCCAGGTTGGAGTGCCATGGCACGCTCACTGCTGGGCTCCAGTGATCCTTTTGCCTCAACCTTGAGAGTAGCCAGAACTACAGGTGCGTGCTACCACACTCAGTCAATATATATATATATATATATATATATATATATATATATATATATATATTTATTTTTTTTTTTTGAAT
>NW_006949201.1:0-789 GCF_000164805.1 Carlito syrichta | reverse complement strand
CAATTCTTTGCATTTTTTCAAGTCTGATATGTCATTTCTTCTCTGATCTTTATTTTTTTAATTAATTTTGGGTATAGTTTGTTCTTTTCTAGTTCCTTCAGGTGTAACATCAGGTTGTTTATTTGAAATATTTCAACTTTTTTGATGTAGGTATTATTCCCATAAACTTTCTTCTTAGTACATCCTTTGCTGTATTTTATGGATTTTAAAATGTTGAATTTCTATTTTCATTTATCTTAATAATTTTTAAAATTTTTTCTTAATTTTTTATTGATGCATTGGTCATTGAGGAATATTTAATTTTCATTTTTTGTTTTATTACTTTATGGTCAAAGAAACAATATGATTTCAATTTTTAAGATGTTTTCTGAGACTTGTTTGTTGGACTAACATTTAGTCTACTCTGGATAATATTTTATGTGCTAATGAAAAGGGTGCATATTCTATAATTATTTGTTAAGACGCTCTGTAAATGTATGTTAGGTCCATTTGGTCTGTGATATAGTTTAAATCCAATGCCTCTTTGTTGCTTTTTTGTCTAGATTATCTGTGCATTGCTCAGAGTGGGTTGTTTAAGTCCCCAACTATTATTGTATTGGAGTCTATCACTCCCTTTAGATCTAATAATATTTTCTTTATGTATTTGAATGCTTCCATTGGATATATATATATAATATATATATATGATTTATATAATATATATATATAAAACTGTCAGCCAAGAAAGGCTATCCTTTTTTTTTAGTACCCAAAAACTTTCATTTTGAAATGAAAGAGAAATAAAGTCTT
>NW_006949200.1:0-2589 GCF_000164805.1 Carlito syrichta | reverse complement strand
AAAAAGACTCATGCAGAGAAATCTATGGGTGTATGGGCTGCAGTAATGGTTTTAGATTTTCCAGTTTCCTTGGAAGGCAAGAAAAGACTTATACCAGAAAAAAGCACCATGAATGGAAGGAGTGTTGTATAGTACTTAGTTTTCCCAGATTTCAGGTAAATGAAAAAAAAAAAAACCAAACTGAAGAAAACCCTATGGCTGTAAGCAATGTGGTAAAGCCTTCAATTTTTTTCAGTTCTTTTTGAAAACTTGAAAGTACTCATACTGAAGAAAAGCTTTTTGAATCTAAAAAAATATGGAAAGGCCAATAGTAGTTCCAGTTGTGTTTGATGGCATAATATAGCTCATTCTGGAGAAAAACTATGAATGTACAATATGTGGGAATGCCTTCATTTCTGTTATATCTATTCAAAGATACACTGGATATGAACCTCGAAAATATAAGAATACAGACTTGGTTGAAGTTCTAGTAGTTTGGAAAATACAGAAAGTTCTGAATTAATTAATGTAAAATTGTTGTAAAGAGTTGTTTTGCAAAGAAATTTGATAAGTATAAGTAGCATAGAAAATATGGAACAGTTTATTTTATAATAAAATTAACAGTGAGAATGAAATGTTACAGGAGCTATACATACATTGTTTTATCAGTAGATCCATCTTATCTATTTTAGAGATGGAGTCTTGCTCTGTTTTCCATGCTGGAGTGCTGTGGCACAATCGTGGCTCACCATAGTCTCCAACTCCTGGGCTCAAGTGAACCTCCCAATCAGCCCTCCCAAGTAGATTCGACTACTGGCACAAGTCACCATGCTTGGTATCAGTGGCTTCTTTTTTTTTTCTCACTATTTTAAAGATGTGGGGTACAATTCGGGGTTAGGTATCCAAATGTTTATTATGCAGGTATTCTTGTTGATGAGGTGTGCCTCTCCCTCCCCTGGCAGTTTCTCTCAACTGTCAATCCTGCACTCCCCCTCCCCTGGCAATTTCCTGCTTCTGCTGATACCTTTCTTATAGTATTTTAATTGTTCAAGGACCGCTTATAAGTGAGAACATATGGTACTGTGTTCTTTGTTTCTGTGATAGATCAGTGGCTCATTCTTAGAGAGAATCTCTGCATTATGGATTTCTACTTCTTTTGCAAGGAAACATTTAGGTAAGAATTTTGTAGGTACTTTTTATGCACTAGTACATGAATTTAATAGGTACTTTTTAAACTTTTGAGATAATTTGGTTGTTTTTGAAATTTGTTCTACTGATACAGTATATTGCAATAATTTACATTTGGATGTGAAAAAAATATTGCTTTTCTGGTCTTAAATTTTTGATAATAAAGTATAAGACTTTTTAGGGAAAAAAATTCTGTGATACAGAACCCATCCAAGTTGCTGCAAAGTCCATATGTTTGTCTTTCTTTATGGCTGCATAATATTCCATTTTTTTTTGTATATGTACCACTTTTTAAAATCCAGTCCAGCTTCGATGGGCAACATGGTTGGTTCTATGTTTTTGCTATTGTGAATAGAGCTGCAACAAATATACATGTGCAGGTAACTTTTTTGTAAAATGATTTGAGTTCCTCCAGGTATATTCCCAATAGGGGAATTGTGTCATCATATGGAAGGTCAGTTTCTAGCTTTTTCAGAAATCGCCACACTGGACCTGCTAGCTATCACCAGATCTGGTTGGCTACAACAAGTCACCTAGATGATTATTTTCCTGAATGGAAAAAGTAGTTATGCACAAATAAAAAGGATTTTGAATTAACTCTAAATGAATCACAGACCTAAAAGTAAAACCTCAAAGTATAAGAATCTTAGAAAACACAGGAGACACCCTTATGGAAATTGGAACTGGCAACCAATTTCTATTCAGAACCCTAAAAGCCAATACCTTAAGAAATAAGATAGACAAGTGGTACCTCATCTAACTAACAAGCTTCTGCAAGCAAAAGAAACCATCAAGAGAGCAGGGAGACAGCCCACAGAATGGTAAAATATATTTGCCAACTGTATATCTGACAATGGCCTAACATCTAGGATCTACAAGGAGCTCAAATGTGCCAAAAAGAAAAAAAAAAACCAACCCCATCAAAAAGTGGACAAAAGACATCAATAGACATTTCTCAAAAGAAGATATACAGATAACCAACAGACCCATGAAAAAGTGCTCAACCTCACTCATTATCAGAAAAGTGCAAATTGAATTGTATCTCTTTGTTCCAAGAATTTTACACTTGTTAAGACTAAAGGGTAATGTCTTATGCACTTTCATCTCTCAGTACTGGAAAATGGATGCTAATATTTGGTGATGGGTCTAGTAAGTGTGGTTAGGAAGATCCAATATCTAAAGAGTTTGTGGAGCTATCTGAGATCTGGGTGGCTACAACAAGTCACCTAGATGATTATTTTCCTGAATGAAAAAAGTAGTTATGCACAAATAAAAAGGATTTTGAATTGGGAATATTATCAGAACCTTGGAATGCAAACAATAGTCATAGTATAAAGTGGACACCATTAAGACTTGGGCTGCACATAACCATTTGAAATGTTAACATTGAAAATATGGATTGAGAACGAAAAAAGAAATAGA
>NW_006949199.1:0-754 GCF_000164805.1 Carlito syrichta | reverse complement strand
CAAATCAGGATGATTACAGAAATTATGATAAATTTGTTTAATAAAACATCATTGCAATGAAAAATCATTAGGTAACTTTCATGCAATGGCATGGAACTTTTTCAAGCATTATTGAGTGACAAAAACAAGACATAGAACAACGTGAGTGGTATTACTCTTACTAGTCTGTGGAAAAAGAAAATATGTACATATTTTTATAAATGCATAAACTGTCTTAGAAATAATATACAAAAACTAGCAAAAGTTACTAGTACTTTTAGTACTAGAATTTTTACTACTAAAAAAGCTACTTCTAGAAAATAGAATAAGGGCACTGGGGGACAGGTCCAAGATAGACATTAACTTTTCAGTGCATATCTTTCTGTATGTTTTGAATGTTATAGTGTGGGCATTTTACCTATTCAAAAATATAAATGAAATGTTTTTAAAAGAGAAAACATGCATTTTACTCAATTGATGTAATTTTCATTTTTAGAAGTTTCTAAACAATCTTTTTTTATTATTTGTCTATTAAATACATATTTAATATAATTATAATCAGATATTGTCTTTTTTCTTGACATGATAATTTTTCATATTCTTATATGGTCTTCAACATTATTTGAAAATTTTGTATGATATTTTGTTTAGCTAACTTTTTCCAATGTTGACCATTTATATATTTAATATTTCCTTAGAATGTATAGCTTGGTTATGAGTATCTTTGGATGGTGAAGCCCCCACAAACATGATCTATGGAGATCACAACCACTGC
>NW_006949198.1:0-825 GCF_000164805.1 Carlito syrichta | reverse complement strand
TGATGGCTGTGAAGCACTCGGGGTAACACATACCTGCAGCACCATGAAGCAAAGATGGCTTCCAGTTTTTCATCACGAATTTCATCATTGAGCCTACATGCCACAAAGCACTATTCCAGTCGCTGGAAGAATGAGTTAGTGTGTAGCGTGATTCACAATTTACAAAGCATTTTCACATAGATTCTAACATTCCATCTGAGAGCAGGGAGTTACTTATGCATGTCATTTAACAGATGGAGACACAGACTCAGAGAGGTGAAGAGCCCCGCTCGAGGTCACTGACCGAGACAGGAGGTGACAGCATTGGGCATCGGTTCCAAATCTGGGCCATTCCCAGGCAGCACACAGGCCTCGCTTGGTGACTCCTCCTTTATTGTAATGAAGAAGGCAGCATATGGTCAACACAGATGAAAGGAGAAAGTGGAAACAGCATATAGAAAAGGAGCCAGGAGCAAATCGACATCTTCATCTGGGCCGTGTGACAAAACAGAATTCCTTAAAAGTAACAAACTGAATTGCCAGTGTAGGCCACATATTCTATTCTGGTCTATGGTGATAAATATAATTCTTCTTGGTTAATAGAAAACTATTTTTCTCTTCTCTCTGCAAAGAGCTTACAGTAGCAACCCCCCAGAAACCGGCAAAAGGAAAAAACAAAAACCAAAAAAACCTGACTGCATCTTTGCATTTTCTCCAGGAAATTCCAGTCCAACAGACTCTGCATTGCCTCTACTGAAGGGCCTGACCCAGGGTTCTGAGGTCCTTGCTGGGTTCCAGTTAAGAAACCCACATTAGGAGAAAAAAAATGACCCAGCAGGTTCTCAG
>NW_006949197.1:0-869 GCF_000164805.1 Carlito syrichta | reverse complement strand
AAAGTAAGTAAATGACATTTTTACTCTGCATGTTGCCCTAATTGGTATTATCATGCACTACTAAGAAAATAGTAGCTCATTATTATTTCAACTCAGTGCTTCTTGGTCTATAAGAATGTAATGGTTTATAAGGTATGTGCCTCAGTAAATCTGCAGTAGATTTCCCAATAATATCTACCAAATATCATTATAAAAGTTAATACTAAGGAAATGTCAGAAGTGTTAAATAATTATTTCTAAATGAGTTTACATTCCAAATATTTGTATATTTCTGGAAAGCAGTCAATAGGCAGTAAATATCAATCTAAAATATATATGAAATGAACAGTTACCTTTTTTTAGCATTTACTTCATATTCTTTTATATTTTACCTATACTAATTGTACCAATTATTTATTAAAATATTTAATTTTATTTCATATGATACTAAAAATAGTATTGAAATTGAAAAGCAAAATACATACATTTATGTATATTCAAATATGACTATCATAACTAGTCAAATATAATAAAACAAGTTATTCACAGTATTGAATTTAGTAATAATCCATATTAAAAGCTCATAGTTTTATTTAAAAGGTCTGAAATATTTCTAATTTATATTTGATGCCAATATTTACATATAAACAAGTATTTTTTATTTATAAAAATCTTATACATGTGTACCTGTATTGCATGTTATTTATGTGTGTGTTCAAACATTTTAAGATGTACATATACATATACTTTCATCATTACCATATATCTTTATATGAAATAAACTTTTGATAACTGCATCTAACAGCATGCATAAGAGGGGTTACTGCAAGCTATCTTTATTTCAAGTGCAAGTATTATTTATTTTTATATCAATTCTATTACTACTTCCC
>NW_006949196.1:0-441 GCF_000164805.1 Carlito syrichta | reverse complement strand
GCCTGCAACACCAGCCAAAAGAACTTGGAGGAATGTGATCTTCTGTGTCCAGAATCCCTGTTCATCAAAAAATAAAGTCCTCCTTAACTCTCTGGAAATTCTCAAGTGACATTTTCTACCCTATACTGCCAACTCTAACTGTGGGTGTCTGTATTTCTCCAGTTTCCATAGTCACATTTCAACTCTCTCACTGTTAAGACTCTAGACGTCAATGATCTTACCACTAACATGGTCATATGCCCAGGAGATGGCTCTTCACTAAGAACATTTTCTGTGTGTCTTGCTTATCCAACTTAGCACATGTATGTCTAAATAGCCAAAGTTGTTTCTACTTCCTGGTCTTAGGAGAAAGCACTGGCTACTGTAAGCTCAATGGCCTAGACAGAGTCCAAGAACTGGCTCTACACATTCAGGAATGCCAGGGAGGATATACACTCAGAG
>NW_006949195.1:0-1897 GCF_000164805.1 Carlito syrichta | reverse complement strand
ATCAATAATACAACTTTAATGTATTTGTATAGCAAGACATCACGTTATTATTATTTTTACCCAATGCAGTCTTAACTAAAGCGAAAAAGTCTGGGTCTCAGCACTGCCCTGTGGTGAAAGTGAATTTTTTCTAAAATTGAACTATAGCAGAGCTAGTCACATTCAACAACAGCAAAAAGGGGGTGGGGGGGCAATTAAAAACCAATGATGTCCATGAATGCCATTTGCTGAAAAGCTGAGTCTGTGGTGTTTGCTGCAGAATGTGGGAGAGTGTGTCCACGGGGTGACTGGCACTTGGGCGAATCGGTACTGGATCTCCTGTTCCTTTCTCCCTCATGATGGTGGCTATTCTGGTCCAGTGCAGCCAAGCACGAGTCTCACCTTCTTCTCGATGTGCCCCAGCTGCTCCTTGTAGAAGCTGTCACGGCGTCTTAGCTCTGCCTCTCTGGTCTCCAGCTCCCTGGCCTGCTGGGAAGAGAACAGAGTCCACTTAGCCAGCAGCAAGGGTGCTGGGCTGGTGCTGCAGGGGACATTTCTACTTACAACATTCACAATGAGAACAGTAGCAACAGTACCAATAACAGACTGAAAACCTTATGATATGCCAGATAACTTTCATATACTGTGTTTAATTTTCACAACAACCCTTCAAGGTGGGTAATTATTATAACCATTTCACAGATGATAATCACTAACATTTATTGAATGCTTCCTATCTGCCAAGTACTGTTCTCAGTGCTTCCCATAGTTTATTTCCTTACCACACTTCTAAAAGGCAGAAAGGATCATTACGATCCTCCATTTCAGATGGGAAGTTAGATGCACAACAGAGGGGCTAGGTGTCTGTCCAGCTCACAGCTACTTGGAGAGGGGCTGGGGCTTTAACCTTGGTCAAGGCACTTGTGCCTGGCTGGGGGATGTGGGGTTAAGTCACACAGCTGCTGTGCACTGGCCTTGATGTGCCTACACTTAGCACCACATCATACCACAACCTCACACCTGAGTGGAGGAGGCAGGATCCAAGTATGTAGTTAGAAGCATGGAGCCCACGGCTGGAGGGGGTAGTGCTGGGACACATCAGCCCACTGCCTGATGGGGATGAGTGAGGCCCTGCTGGGACACACAGCCGAGGGCCTTCCTTCTAGTTACAGTTAGGTTCAGGGCTCTGCTTACCAGGACAAGCAACCCAAGGCAGCAGACCTGGGGTTGAAACCAGCCCCACACTTAACTAGCTGGGTGACTTTGAACAGTTTCCTTAACTCCACCGAGTTCCAGCTTCCTCAGGAATAATGTGTAAAACTGGAATGGAAGGGTCTCCCCATCCGCTACAGGGTTGTTCAGAAGGGAAGAAAGCCCTAACAGAAATGGGCAGGGTCATAACAGGCATCCACAAAGGGCCATCAGCATCATGGCACAGCAAGATACATGGGTACCACAGTGTGCCAGCTGGATGGTGAGTGGACATCTCACTGGGATACCCATGTCCTCAAAACTTCTTAGGGGCTTTCCAGGCCCAGGCCCAGGGGCTCCCCCTGCCCTCCATGAGCTGACTATGAAGCAATTCTGTATTGCAATCTGGGCTGACAGAATCACATAGACCTGAGAGTTCAGGCCTGCCTTCGGTGACTGTATGGGAGAATAACGCCATCTGCTTACTGCTTATCTCCATGTTAGGGCTGAGTGTGCTCAGGCACTATGCTAGGTTCCTGACGGCACTAAATTCTCACCACTTCCAAGAGCACAAGCTAGGCCAATGACCAAGGTGGACTATGAACCTAAGTGTATATGACTTACAAGTCCTGAGCTTTTTAATTTTTTTTTTTGAGTTGGAGTCTCACTCTGTAGCCCAGGCTGGAGTGCAGTGGCCACCCCAGCGTCGACCTGCTGGGCTCTGGCG
>NW_006949194.1:0-703 GCF_000164805.1 Carlito syrichta | reverse complement strand
TACAGAGAGACCAAGAAGAGTCTAGACAGGCAGGCCCTTGGTGGGTGGCCTTACTCAGTCTACTCAATGAGATCATATTGTTCTTGTCCACTCACAGTTCTTCACTGAACCGAAGCATCAAAATAGAAAGTGTTTCCATTGTCTTTGGGTCTTCATTCTGAAGATTCCTATGTCACATAGAAATTTGATTAAATGTATTATGTTTTATGAAAAGCTCTGTCTGTGGCATAAAGCTCTGGGTGCAGGCAGTCTTTGTTAGGAAGAATGGGTTAAACTAAAAATAAAAGTAGTCTCACAGCAAAGGACTCACTGAGTTTAGGACAGAGAGAATTCCAGTCTTGGGAGCAGATGCTGCAGGGGACTGAGGATGGCAGGTCTCCTATAAGTGCCTATGTGGAGCAGCATGGTGCATTACCAGAACCAACGTCATGTTCACATTTTTCTGTTGTGCATAGAAAAAATGTGCTTCATCAGAAGGAATATGTTTATGGCTTAGTGTGTCCTCTATTCTTTCACTGTGCATATATTTTACTGTACGGTTTAGTCCAAACCAAGCCTTCCTAGGCCTTGTAGGCTCATATAACATTTCTCAATGTGAGGAAGCACAGCAACATAAGAGACGTGAGCATGAAATGTGGACCTTAGGACACCATAGAGCACAGGGTAGTGTGTCTTCATCCTCCTCTGTTCTTGCATGCAGCTG
>NW_006949193.1:0-740 GCF_000164805.1 Carlito syrichta | reverse complement strand
TTCATTTCAAAATGATAGTTTTGGGGTAAAAAAAAAAAAAAGGATAGCCTTTCTTGGCTGACAGTTTTATATCCTTTCAGCACTTTTAACGCATTCTGCTCTTCTTTCCTGTCCTGTATGATTTCTACTGAGAAATTCGTTGTTATGCTGAGATTCTATTATATGGGACTTGATACTTTTCTCTTACTATTTTAAAAATTCTGTCATTGTTGCTGACTACATAGTTTGACTATAATGTGCCTCTCAGAAAACTTTTTTGAGCTGAATCTATTTGGTAAACTTTGAGCTTCCTGAATTTTTATGTCCATTTTTCTTTCAAGATTTTGGAATTATTTAAATCTATTATTTCATTAAATTGGTTTTCTACCTCTTTCATTTCAAAATCATAGTTTTGGGGTATAAAAAAAGGTTAGCCTTTCTTGGCTGATAATTTTATATCCTTTCAGCACTTTTAATGCATATGTTTTGTTTTGTGACAATGGTTATTGTCCTTTCACTTCCAGATGTAGGATTCCTCTAAGCATTTTTCATAAGGCAGGCCTAATGGTGATAAATTCCCTTAGTTTTTGCTTATCTGGGAAAGACTTTATTTCTCTTTCATTTCAAAATGAAAGTTTTTGGGTACTAAAAAAAAATGGATAACCTTTCTTGGCTGACAGTTTTATATATATATATATATTATATAAATCATATATATATTATATATATATATCCAATGGAAGCATTCAAATACATAAAGG
>NW_006949192.1:2436-3263 GCF_000164805.1 Carlito syrichta | reverse complement strand
ACAGAGCTGCTTTGCAATACAGAGGACCAAATAAAATACCTTATGGCCAACAGGTTAGTTATACAAGTATTCAGTTTAGAAACTGTCTTATTAAGGCTTCTCTGTAAAATTGACTGTTTATACATACAATTAAGACATAGCTAAATATAGTTAAGAGTACATATAATTGTGTTTTCCTTTTCAGTCTTCTGTATTCATCATGATTTACTGGGTACCCATTAGATGCCAGAAACTGTTCAGGACACTGGAATACAGCAGTGACAGAACCAATTTGTTAACTTTCCTGTGGCCTATATTCATATTTTTTCATGCATTATATACATGTTGCAAATATTTTTGATAATTTTCTCTTTTAAAAAAAAACTTGAATTTTTCATAAGAAAAAGATGGATACTTTTTTTTTTTTACTTAAATCAATTTTCAGTGAAGACAATAAACTAAATAGTGATTAGAGACCAGGCTACATTATTATTTCTAACATTGGTTGGTTCAAAATATTTGAATGATATGAAGGGCAGTTGTACTTTTGAAAAATGATATACTTTAATGACCTTAGACCCATTGTAGGTTCATTTGATCTGCTGTTTTATAAGGATAAAGATTTAGTTGTATCTGAAAATTGGAAGTGTTAGGACCATGGTTCATTATCAGTTTATGAAGTTACTACTATGACCCTAAACAGCATGATGTCCTACAAAATTCCTGTCAATGAGAGGAGATGACATGAGGAAAATAATGTAGTAGTAATTTTTAAATGTGGTTTTCCTGAAATCAAGTCTTGAATACTTGATATGTTTTCTTTCATTGGTTAGCTTTTAGATGAGGAA
>NW_006949192.1:0-1184 GCF_000164805.1 Carlito syrichta | reverse complement strand
AATGTATACTGGAAATGAACTTTATAGTTGTGCAGTATGTGGGAAAGACTTTACAATTTGTAAGTCATCAAGAGAAGTTACACTGGAGAGAAACCCTGTAATTGTAAACGTGCTAAAGGCTTCAGGGTTTTTTTTCTTAACACTAAGTAATTCACACTGGAGAAAAAACTTATAAATGTGAGGAACATGGTAATGTCTTTAGTTTTCCCAGCTCCCTTAATGATCATGAAAGAACTCATACTGGAGAGAAACTGTATAAATGTAAAGAATGTGGTAAAGTCTTCAGAGGTTCTACATCTGTTTGTAACCATATGAGAAGTCATACTGGAGAGAAACCCTATGAATGTAAGGAGTGTGGTAAAGCTTTTATTCTGTCCAGTCATCTTCATAGGCTCAAAGAGATTCATACTAAACAGAACCCCTATGAATGTCAGGAATAAGGGAAGGCATTCAGTAGTCTCAATTTTCTTCAAGGATGTGGAAAGTAATAGTGGTGAAGAATGCTGTGTGTAGGAAATGTGATAAAGCATTCAATGTTTCATGTTCTCTTCATAGGTATGAGCAAACTCTCATTGGCAGGAAACCTTATCAATGTAAAGAATGGTAAATTCTTCAGTTGATTCACTCACTGCCATATGTATGAAAGAACTCATACTGGAGAGAAAACCTATGAGTATAAGGAATGTGGTAAAGTTTTCATGTGTTCCACATCTCTTCTTGACCATGAAAAAAATCATACTGAAGAGAGACCCTGTGAATGTAAAAAAATGTGGAGAAACCTTCACTTCTTAAGGCTATATTAGAAAACAGGAATGTACTCATTAGAGAAAAATCTTATAAATATGGTGAATGTCAATTGTGTCACTTCCCTTCAAAGAATTAAATGGTTCACACTGGTCAAAAACTGTGTGTGTGTATAAAATAGGCAAAAAATTAACTGTTATATTGCCACTTTCCTTCAAAAACATAAAAAGACTCATGCAGAGAAATCTATGGGTGTATGGGCTGCAGTAATGGTTTTAGATTTTCCAGTTTCCTTGGAAGGCAAGAAAAGATTTATACCAGAAAAAAGCACCATGAATGGAAGGAGTGTTGTATAGTACTTAGTTTCCCCAGATTTCAGGTAAATGAAAAAAAAAACCAAACTGAAGAAAACCCTATGGCTGTAAGCAATGTGGTAAAGC
>NW_006949191.1:0-771 GCF_000164805.1 Carlito syrichta | reverse complement strand
TTTTAGCTTTTGAAATGGAAAGTTCGGAATGTACAAGTTTGCTGAGATTTAAAGTCGTATACCTGACCATGGTTGTATAGTGGGCTGTACACTAACACAGACCCACGAATGTGCACTCACAAACATGTAGAGAAAATGCCCAAGCATTAGTGAATGTTCTGGCAAGAAGTAAAGGAGTTACAGTGAAAAAAGAAAATGCATTTTCCCCCTTATCAATCAGCCTATATGTACT
The DNA here is from genome assembly GCF_000164805.1 of Carlito syrichta. NCBI lineage: Eukaryota > Metazoa > Chordata > Mammalia > Primates > Tarsiidae > Carlito > Carlito syrichta. The sequence continues at coordinate 539 of NW_006949191.1, read as the reverse complement.
CAGAAAATTGTTTACCTTTAATAATGTGCTCCAATGTTCTTCTTTCTCCCTGTTTTTGTTACTTAACATCCAATTCACTGAATTTGTTAAATATTTACTGTGAACAAGGTAGAAATATAGAAGATGCAGTCTTTCCTGTCTCTTTGCTTACTGTCTTTCCTGTTATTCTATGAAACATTTGTATTATTTATCTTAATTCTCATAACAGCTCATGAATTTTATTGTATTTTTCTATGGGTTTTTTTTGTGTATAATGGTTTGACTTTTTTAAATTTCATGCCTAGCTGGTAGTATTTTCATGAGGCCAAAGTATAATCCATTAATCTTCAAATGTTCAACTTCCTGTATTTCTTTAGGTCCGTGTGAATTTAAAACAAAAATCGATTTGCATTTTAAGTATGTGAAGCTATTGTGCAGATATTAGTCTTTTGCCAAAATATTTATTTCAAGAATGTTGTCTAGAGATAGGCTTGATCTTGTTGGCAATTTTACTTATTATGCCATTTTTATTGCAAATAAAGACAATGCTGTGGAGTTAA
>NW_006949190.1:0-764 GCF_000164805.1 Carlito syrichta | reverse complement strand
AAAGAAGCCTGAAGAAATCAGAAGCAAGTTTCCAAATATTCTCTCCCCAGGGTGTCAAATAAGATGTGCTTAAATTCTTCCAGCAGGAATTTGGGTACCACCGACACAATATCTATCAGGATACCCCAATAGGGGTTTATAACCCCAATATCCAAGGGTTTATCTGGGACTTATCATGTAGATGGGATCCACATAACACAAACAAAAATTCCAGACTCCTAAGAAGGAGCCAGGTGTTCAGCAAGAATCAAATTGTTTGCACAATAGTGAGCCCCTTTTATCCATCAGGAAATGATAAGAATTCTCCCAAAATCCAAGCTCCCAGCACCAGCCAAAGGCAACCTTGTAAGCAGGGCATTTTAAGAATCACTGTCTCAAACCTGCTACATCAATTATTTTCTGCACAAGAATCTTTTAGAACCAGATTCTATAATCATTTTAATTATTGTTTTTAAAATGTGATGCTGTCTGTGATGACAATCTGAGGTCTGTTTCCTAAAAAAACCTTTACTATAAGCAAAAAAAGTAATTGTAAGTCACCAATTGGAGAAACAAGGATTGAAAAGCATGTTTCTGCAGCAGTTAAATAATTGGTTGGTGCTGATTGCTTGGCATTTAAATAAATTAAATATTTTTTTTCTTTCTTTCAATTTTCATTCAAATTGCTAGACATGAACATACTCCCTGTGGCATTAACACTGCTTCTCTAATCTCATATGGTGTAGATGACTGACAGAAAATTTGAAGAAGGATCTCTTGTATCC
>NW_006949189.1:0-877 GCF_000164805.1 Carlito syrichta | reverse complement strand
GTATATTGCAATCCAAACCCTGGTCAATTCTCCCCATTGGTAAATTAGTCTCATAATTTACTAACAGTACTAAAGTCTGTTAGTACTGGGAGTGGAACACATCCTTGTGATACACCCCCATGTACAAGCAACACTTAGAATTTCAGATATCCAGTATCAAAAGAAAAAGAAAAAAAACATGTACAAGTTGATCTTTCAACATCACATTGGATCTTCTTCTGTGCATAGCTTTTTTTCCACTGTGCAAGGTGAGAAAAAGAGGAAGGGGTGAACAGGTGTGTTTAGAATAATTCTTCCAAAGTAGAAATATTTTAAGATTATGAAAAAAATTTGCTAAAAGTTGGGGTCACCCTGCTAAAACCACAAAGGGGTACTTTTTAAAAAAGTTAATCCATGCATCTTGGAATCAGCATTTATTCCTAATTTGAAAAGTAAAGAAAAAAATCAGCTGGGTTCGGTGACTCAGGCTGTAATCCCGCACCTTTGGGAGGCTGAGGTGAGTGGATTGCTTGAGCCTGCGGGTTCAAGACCCGCCTGGGCAACTTGGCGAGACCTCATCTCTACAATAAATTAAAAAATAAGCTGGGTGTGGTGGCGCACGCCTGTAGTTCCAGCTACTTGGAAGACTGAGGTGGAAGGATCACAGGAGCCCAGCAGGTCGAGGCTGCAGTGGCCGGCAGTGGCCACTGCCCTCTAGTCTGGGTGACAGAGTGAGACTCCAACTCAAAAAAAAAAAAATCAATGAGTACAGTATTTGTAGCCTGCAAAGCATCCTGACCAAGAAGAGTGCTGCATCAACTCTTCTGAGCATGTTGGAATCAATAAGTGCCCACACCTTACAGGCACGTCAAGCCACAACATAAGAGAGAGAAATATA
>NW_006949188.1:0-834 GCF_000164805.1 Carlito syrichta | reverse complement strand
TCCAGGTGTAATATCATGTTGTTTATTTAAATATTTCAATTTTTGATGTAGGTACTATCCCATAAACTTTCTTCTTAGTACATCCTTTGCTGTATTTTATGGATTTTAAAATGTTGAATTTCTATTTTCATTTATCTTAATAATTTTTAAATTTTTTTTCTTAATTTTTTATTGACTCATTGGTCATTGAGGAATATTTAATTTTCATTTTTTGTTTTATTACTTTATGGTCAAAGAAACAATATGATTTCAATTTTTAAAATGTTTTCTGAGACTTGTTTGTTGGCCTAACATTTAGTCTACTCTGGATAATATTTTATGTGCAAATGAAAAGGGTGCATATTCTATAATTATTTGTTAAGACGCTCTGTAAATGTCTGTTAGGTCCATTTGGTCTGTGATATAGTTTAAATCCAATGCCTCTTTGTTGCTTTTTTGTCTAGATTATCTGTGCATTGCTCAGAGTGGGTTGTTTAACTCCCCAACTATTATTATATTGGAGTCTATCACTCCCTTTAGATCTAATAATATTTTCTTTATGTATTTGAATGCTTCCATTAGACATATATATATAATATATATATGATTTATATAATATATATATATATAAAACTGTCAGCCAAGAAAGGCTAACCTTTTTTTTTTTAGTACCCAAAAACTTTCATTTTGAAATGAAAGAGAAATAAGTCTTTCCCAGATAAGCAAAAACTAAGGGAATTTATCACCATTAGGCCTGCCTTATGAAAAGTGCTTAGAGGAATCCTACATCTGGAAGTGAAAGGACAATAACCATTGTCACAAAACAAAACATATGCATTAAAAGTGCTGAAAGGA
>NW_006949187.1:2855-8043 GCF_000164805.1 Carlito syrichta | reverse complement strand
TATTTAGCTTGCGGATACTACGTATCAGACATTTCAGGACTCCAGCAACATTCTGGTCCTTGTTCAGTGTAAACAAGTATCTGGCCCTAAAAGTCCGTTAGGTTCCTTGGGTCAACTAAGGCCCATATTACAGGACCAAAAGTGTCATCTTGCCATATTTGGATGTAACTATGGTCTTAAGATGAACCTTTTGAATCTTAAACTTTCGTTTGTCCTTTTATTTTGAGAAGGGTAAATGGTTTTGCAGTTGCCAAAAGTTACAAAGTATTTATAAATGTAACCAGGAATCATGGATTCCTCATCCCTAGGAAACTCCTGGGCATCTGTCCTTTTGGGTACAGAGTTTTGTAATCCACATTGACAGGGATAATCAGGGCATTTTGCTGAGAAAGAAAAGGAAATCCGGGTTCGTGGAGTTCTCATTTGCAGAAGTCTACAGGGCCTCTTGATAAGGTTTAATCAGGAATCTGGGCTTCTAGGCACACATATTGTTAGGGTGTCTTGTACAAGTGAACCAGGAATCTTGGATTCCAATTCCCCCAAGAAACTTCTGGGAGTCTTACTATTGTTATCCAACCAACTTGAATTCTACATCAACAGGAAATGTCTCGTTGTCTTGCTGAGAATGAAGCAGGAATCTGGGTAATGGCAGTCCTCATATACAGGATACTGCACTGCCTCTTGCTAAGGATGAATAAGGAATCTGGGTTACATGAGTCCTCAATCCCGAAAATCCACAGGGCATCTTGCTAAAGGCTAAACAAGAATCAAGGCTTCGAGCATCCTACATGTTTAAGAACTATTTGTTATGTGGATATTACGAATCAATCATTCCTGGACTCCAGCAACACTCTGGTACTCTTAATAGTTGTGAACGAGAATCTGGCCTTACAAATCCATTTAGATACTTGGAACCTCTGATGCACGATTCAAGGACACAATAAATCCTCTTGCATTTTTTGTATGTAAGCCCTAAATTCAGTGTTACCTCGTACTCCAGAAACTTCAGTGGCTCCGCTGTTCGGAATTGGGACTTTGGGTTTTTGTGTTCAAATTTTTAGGAGGTATTTTTTGGAGAGAACCAGGGATCTTAGAATCCACGTCCCCATGCATATTCTTGTCATCTTTCTTTGGTTATACAAGAGTCTGGACTTACAGGTCAACAGGAAACTTCTCGTCATTTTGCTTAGAACAAAATAGGATCTGGGTCACTGTGTCCCTTGAAACTTTCTACGTGTGTTATGAAAAAGAAACCAGGAAACTCGGTTTCAATGTAACTTGCAAACATCTGGCCAATTGCTACCTTATCCCTGGCTTAAGACAGTGCTCATACTTAGGAATCTACAGGGTCTTTAGCTAAATGCTAATCTGGAATATGGGAGTCTTGGTCCTCATTTTTTCAAAGGAACGTCCTATATGCATACCACATATCGAGCATTACTGATCCCCAGGAACATGCTGCATCTCTTGATAGTTGTAACTGAGAATCTGTCCAACTGGTCCGTTTGTTTCTCAGGGTCCTGAAAGGCCAGATTCCATAATCAAAGGATGATCTTGCTATTTGTTAATTTGACCACTGGTTTCAGGTTTACCTCATAGTCTAGAAAATACTGCTGGACATTCGTTTTGGTATTCAGACTATGGGATTAGGGGTTCCCACATATTTAGGACGTATTCTTAAGGGAGAACCAGCAATCTTGGATTCCAGGTTCCTGGGAAAGTTCTGACCCTATGAGTATTGGTATGTAAGAACTGGGACTTTCACATCACCAGCAAACGTTCGGGTGTCTTTCTGATAATAAAAAAGGAATCTGGGTTATGGGGGTGATCAATCCATGAATTCTACAGGGCTCCATTATAAGGGCTTATCTGGAATGTGGGCTTCTAGTTCTCCAAATTCTTCAAAGCAACTTGCCATGTGGAAACGACAAGTGTCATTATAGATCCCCAGCAGTCTTCTGGTTTCTTGATTGTTATAACCAATAACCACTCTCGCAATTCAGTTGGTTTCCTCGGGACAACTAAACCAGATTCCAGGACTGAAAGAAGCATCTCGCAATATTGTAATGTAACATTTGTTTTAAGATGTACATTGTAATCCTAAACTTCCGTTTGTGCATCGATTTGATATGGGCTGGGGTTTTTGAGGTTGCTAAGCATATATTACATATATTTAAAGGTAACCAGGAATCACGGATTCCACGTCATTGGGAAAAGTCTGGGCATTTGTCTATTTGCATACAGAATTTTGGAGTCTAGATTGTCAGGGAAAATCAGGGCATCTTGCTGATAATGAGAAGAGATTCCGGGTTCAGGGAGTCCTCAATCATCAAAATCTATATGGCCTCTTGATAAGTTTAATGAGGAATCTGGGCTTGTAGGTCCCTACATTTTTCAGAGCTACTTACTGGGTGGATACCTAAAATCTCTAATTACAAATCCCAGACGATTCTGGTCCTCTAGATAGTTGTAATCGAGCATCTGGTCCTACAATTCCTTTTGATTCTTGTGAACATCTTCGGCCATAATCCAGTTCCCAAGGAAACAATTGGCATTTTGCAACAAAATTCCTCGCTTCAGGCTACCTCAAAATACCGAAATTTCTTGTGGTCAGGCTGGTGGGGAAGGGGATATTGGTTTTAGAATATTCCACATTTTTATGATGCCTTGACAAGGGGAATCTGGTAACTTGGATTACAGTTCCCAGGTACTATATGGTAGTCTTTCTATGGATATCCAAACATCTGGAATTCTACGTTCATCAGGAAATATCTCGGGTATTGCTGAGAATGGAGTGGGATTCTGCCTCAAGGGAGTCCTCATATACGGGAAACTACATGGCCTCTTGCTATGGGAGAAAAAGGAATCTGGGTTACACGAGTCCTCAAATCCCAAAAACCTACAGGGGGTCTTACAAAGGTAGAAAAAAGTATCAGGGATTTGAAGCATGAACCTGGGGAATGGAAGTCCTCATATATAAGAAACATCACAGCCTCTTGCTAAGGATGAAAAAATAATCTGGGTTACACATGTCCATGATCCTTAAAAGATACAGGGTATCTTTCTAAGTGCTAAATGAGAATCAGTCTTTCAAAGCAGGAATCTGGGTAATGGGAGTCTTCATATACTGGAAACAACACAGCCTCTTGCTAAGAAAGAATAAGGAATCTGTTCTTCACGAGTCATCAATGCCAAAAATCTACTGGGCGTCTTGCTAAGGGCTCAACAAGAATGAGGATTTCGAAGCAGGAATCTGGCGAATGGGAGTCCTCATATACAGGAAACTACACGGGCTCTTGCTAAGGAAGAATAAAGGATCTGGGTTACACGAGCCCTCAATTCCTATAATGTACAGGGCATCTTGCTAAGGCCTACAAGACTCTGGGCTTCGACGACCCCATATTTTTCAGAGCTGTTCCCTATGTGGATATTATGAATCAGTCATTCCAGTATTCCAGCAGAATTCTGGTCTTCTCGATACTTTAAATGAAAATATGGCTCTACAAGTCCATTTAGATACTGGATCCTCTAATGCCAAATTCGAGGACACAAGTAATCATATCAGGGTTTTGAATGTAAGCCCTGGGTTCAGGGTTACCTCATATTCCAGAAACTTCTGGTAGTTCAGCTATTCGGAATTAGGACCTGGATCTAGATCTGCACCATGTTTAGCAGAAATTTTTGGAGGTCACCAGGGTCTTGGTTTCCAATTCCACAGGAACATTCTGGAGTCTTTCTATTGGGAGCCACGTTTCTGGACTTTCAGGGCACTGGGAAACATCTGGTCATAGAGCTGAGAACGAAACTGGAATCTGAGACAATATGTCCCTAGAAAGCTTCTGCTCATGATACCAATGTGGAACAAGAAAAATCAGTTTCCATGAGACCAGCAAACTTCTGGGCAGTTGGAAATTTTTCCCTGGCTTAAGGAAGTTCTCATAACTAGAAGTCTACAGGATTTTTCTAAATGCTAATCAGGCATTTGGGAATCCCAGTTCCCAAATTTTTCAGAGCTAATTCCTATATCCGTACCACAAATCTGTCATTACCAATCACCAGGAACCAACTGCTGGTCTTCTTAGTTGTAATAGAGAATCAGTCCATCTGCTTGGCTTTTCTTGCAGGAGACTGTAATGCCAGATTCCACAACCCAATGAATCATCTCGCCATTTTTACTGTACTTTCTGGCTTCTTACCTCCTAATCCAGAAGCTTCTACTGGAATTTTAGATTGATTTCCTAACTTGGAATTAGGAGTTCCCAAATATTTAGTACGTATTCTTAAAGGGGATCCAGCAATCTTGGCTTCCAGGGCCCTCCTGATCTTTTGGGCGAAGGAATAGTGGTATATAAGAGATTTTACTTACACATCGTCAGGTACCGTCCCGGAGTCTTATTGAGAACAAAAAAAAATCTGGGTTACGTTCGTCGACAATCCAAGAAATCTACCTGGCCACATTTTAAGTGCTAATCTGGAATGTGGGCTTCTAGTTCCCCACATTATTTAGTGCTACAAGTCTCGTGGATATGACAATTTTGTCATTATAGATTCTCAGCAACTTTTTGGTCTTCTTGATAGTTGTAACCGAGAATGCTGACTTACAAGTCCGTTGGGGTCCTCAGGACAACAACGGCCAGATTACAGAACCCAAAGAATCTTATCGTCATATTTGTAGGTAACTCTCGTCTTAAAATGTACCTGGTAATCCTAAAACTTCCATTTGTCATTCAAATCGCATAGGGTCCTAGTGTTTTGAGCTTTCCAAATTTTATTAGGTACTTTGAAGGGTAATCAGGATTCATGGATTCCACATCCTAGGAAACTTCTGGGCCTGCCTATTTGTATACAGAGTTTTGAGATCCACACCCCGAGGGAAAATCAGGGCATCTTGCTGAGTACGAAAAGGAAACCCAGTTCTAGGAGTCCTCATTTGCCAGAATCTACAGGGTTTCTACATAAGGCTTAATCAGCAATCTGGGCTTCAATGTCACCATATTTTTCAGAGCTACTTTTTCCCTGGATACCCTAAATCTGTCATTAGGGATCCCCAGGAACTTTCTTGTCCACTTGAGAGTTGTAATCGAGGATCTGGCCCTACAAATCCTTTTGTGTTCTAGGAACATCTACAAACATATTCAGGTACCCCAGGAATCAAATGACATGTTGGTACAAAATCCCTCGATTCAGG
>NW_006949187.1:2106-2835 GCF_000164805.1 Carlito syrichta | reverse complement strand
AAAGGGGATCCAGCAATCTTGGTTTCCAGGGCCCTCCTGATCTTTTGGGTGAAGGAATAGTGGTATATAAGAGAGTTTACTTACACATTGTCAGGTACCGTCCCGGAGTCTTACTGAGAACAAAAAAAATCTGGGTTACGTGCGTCGACAATCCAAGAAATCTACCTGGCCACATTATAAGTGCTAATCTGGAATGTGGGCTTCTAGTTCCCCACATTATTTAGTGCTACAAGTCTCGTGGATATGACAATTTTGCCATTATAGATTCTCAGCAACTTTTTGGTCTTCTTGATAATTGTAACCGAGAATGCTGACTTACAAGTCCGTTGGGGTCCTCAGGACGACAATGGGCAGATTCCAGAACACAAAGAATCTTATCATCATATTTGTAGGTAACTCTCGTCTTAAAATGTACCTGGTAATCCTAAAACTTCCGTTTGTCTTTCAAATCGAATAGGGGCCTAGTGTTTTGAGCTTTCCAAATTTTATTAGGTACTTTGAAGGGTAATCAGGATTCATTGATTCCTGTCGGTGACCTGCACTGACCGGGGGGGGGGGGTTAGGACCGCACCGGTGAATCAGAACGGAGAGAAGAAACCACACGGAGGCAGCTCTTCTGGGAACAGTCTGGCCAAGACTGAAGCCAATTTTATTCAAACTTTTTCCAACTTATATACCATTTTCTATAATCTCCAGCAGTGTGACAATTACTTGCTGGGGGCGTACAAG
>NW_006949187.1:0-2086 GCF_000164805.1 Carlito syrichta | reverse complement strand
GTTTTCAATCTCCAAAAATCTATAGGGTGCCTTGCTAAGGGCTAAACTAGATTCAGGGATTCGAAGCAGTGATGTGGCTAACAGTCCTCATTACAGGAAACTTTGCGGCCTCTTGGTAAGAAAAAATAAGGAATGTATTTTCCATGGTTACTCAATCACAAAATCTACATGGCGTCTTGCTAAGGGCTAAACAAGTATCAGAGTTCAAAACAGGAATCTGGTTAAAGGGAGTCCTCATATACAGGACACTACATGACCTCTAGCGAAGAAAGAATAAGGAATCTGTGTTACACGAGTCCTCAATTAGAAAAAATTCTCAGGACGTCTTGCTACCGGATAAACAAGAATCAAGGCTTCGAACTCCCCTCATGTTGTGAAGCTATTTAGCTTGTGGATACTACGAATCAGGCAATTCAGGACTCAAGCAACATTGTTGTCACCTTGATCAGTGTAAAGGGGTATCTGGCCCTACAAGTCCATTACGTTCGTCAGGACAACAAAGGCCAGATTAAAGGATCAAAAGGATCATCTTGCCCTATTTGGATGTAACGATGGACTTAAGATGAACTTTGTAAGTCTTAAACTTCCGTTTGTCCTTTTATTTTGAGAAGGGCCGATAGTTTTGCAGTTGCCAAATGTTTACTAAGTATTTTTAAAGGCAACCAGGAATCATGGATTCCTCATCCCTAGGAAACTCCTAGGCATCTCTTTTGGATACACTGTTTTGTAATCCACATCGACAGCTAAAATCAGGGTATCTTGCTAAGAATGAAAAGGGAATCCGGGTTCTTGGATGTCTCATTTGCAGAAGTCTACAGAACCTCTTGATAAGGTTTAATCAGGAATCTAGGCTTCTAGGTCCCCACATTGTTAGGGTGTCTTGTACAAGGGAACCAAAATCTTGGATTCCAATTCCTTCAAGAATCTTCTGGGAGTCTTACTATTGCTACCCAAACAAATTGAATTCTACATCACCAGAAAATGACTCGGTGTCTTGATGAGAATGACGCAAGAATCGGGGTAATGGCATTCCTCATATACAGGATACTGCACTGCCTCTTGGTAAGGGTGAACAAGGAATCTGGGTTACATGAGTCCTCAATCCTGAAAATCGATAGGGCGTCTTGCTTAGGGATAAACAGGAATCAGTGCTTCGAGCACCCTTCATGACTTAGAGCTATTTGATATGTGGATTTTACGAATCAATCATTCCTGGACTCCAGCAACACTCTGGTACTCTTAATAGTTGTGAATGAGAATCTGGCACTACAAATCCATTTAGATACTAGGAACCTCTGACGCCAGATCCAGGACACAAGTAATTCTCTCTGATTTTTTGTATGTAAGCCCTAAATTCAGGGTTACCTCGTACTCCAGAACTTCAGTGGCTCCGCTGTTTGGAATACGGACTTTGGGTTTTGGTGTTCAAATTTTTAGGAGGTATTTTTTGGAGGGAATCTTAGAATCCACTTCCCCACGCATATTCTTGTCATCTTTCTATGGTTATACAAGAGTCTGGACTTACAGATCAACAGGAAACATCTCGTCGTTTTGCTTAGAATGAAATAGGAATCTGGGTCACTGTGTCCCTTGAAACTTTCTACACGTGTTATGAAAAAGGAACCAGAAAACTCGGTTTCCATGTAACTTGCAAACATCTGGCCAATTGCTAACTTATCCCTGGCTTAAGACAGTGCACATACTTAGGAATCGACAGGGACTTTAGCTAAATGCTAATCTGGAATCTCGGAATCCTGGTCCCCATATTATTCAGAGCAACGTCCTATATGCATACCGAAAATCGGGTATTACCGATTCCAAGGAACGTGCTGCGCCTCTTGATAGTTGTAACTGAGAATCTGGCCTACTCGTCCGTTTGTTCCAGTGTCCTGAAAGGCCAGATTCCACAATCAAAGGATCATCTTGCCATTTGTTAATGTGACCACTGTCTTCAGATTTACCTCGTAGTCTAGAAAATACTGCTGGACATTCGTTATGGAATTCAAAATATGGGATTAGGGGTTCCCACATATTTAGGACGTATTCTTAAGGGGGAACCAGCAATCTTGGATTCCAGGACCCTGGG
>NW_006949186.1:0-619 GCF_000164805.1 Carlito syrichta | reverse complement strand
TTTTTAATCAAAACTCAGTATTTGTACACTTTTTTGACGAATATATTTTGGCTATTAAAAAGTTTTATGTGAAATCAGCCGGGCATGGTAGCGCGCCCCTGTAATTCCGGCTACTTGGAAGGCCGAGGCGGAAGGATCGCCGGAGCCCAGCAGGTCGAGGCTGCGGTGGCTGGGAGCGACCACTGCACTCCAGTCTGGGCGACAGAGTGAGACTCCAACTCAAAAAAAAAAAGTTTATATGGTGTGTATTTGAAAACAGTTCTAATTTGAAGTAGGTAATAATCAAAGATGATATATTTGATGTTTATTAAATGTCTAAAGCCTACTAAATTCTTTGTCTACATTATTTTAATTAATCTGTTCATGCATTATGATGTCTTTGGTGTTTACTTGGTGCATGAAGCTCTTGAATATTTTGTCTATATTATAGATATTTATCTAACCCTATAGTATAGATCATATTATTATGCCTATCCGCTATGTAGGTAAGAAAACTGTGGCCTTTAGAACTTAAATAGTATTACTTATTTTTTTCTAAGTTGGAGTCTCACTCTGTCACCCAGGTTGGAGTGCCATGGCACGCTCACTGCTGGGCTCCAGTGATCCTTTTGCCTCAACG
>NW_006949185.1:0-678 GCF_000164805.1 Carlito syrichta | reverse complement strand
GTACAAAAGACAGTTACATTCTATGCACCAGTAGCAAGCAGGCAGAATCCAAATAAAAACACAATTTCCATTCTCAAAAACAATCACAAAAAAAAAAAAAAAAAGAAAAGAAAAAGAAAAAAAATACTTCGGCATCTTATTATCAAGAGAAAGAAGACCGTTGCAATGACAATAACAAAACACTGCTTAAATAAATCCAAGAAGACATAAACAAATGAAAAAATATTTCATGCCCATGGATCAGTAGAATCAACATTGCTAAAATGTGCATCCTACCAAAGACATTCTACAGATTCAGCCATTACCAATTAAGTTATAAACATCATTTCTCTAAGACCTGGAAATGACAATACAGAAATTCATATGGAAACATAACCAATCATGAATAGCAAAACTAAACCTTGGCCAAAGAAACAAAGCAGGAGGTATTGCACTTCTAGACTTTAAACTTTATTCTAAGGCTACAGTAAAAAAAAAAAGGAAATAAAAAAAACAAACCTGAAATTGGTACAAGAACAGGAACATAGACCAATGGAATAAGCTAGGAATTTCGGGAAAAAAGCCTTACTTTCTCAACCAACTCATCTTTGTCAAAATTTCCAAAACCAGCACAGGGGAGACAAGTACCTATTAACCAAATGGTGCCAGGAAAACTCTCTGATCACATGCAGAAGAATG
>NW_006949184.1:0-754 GCF_000164805.1 Carlito syrichta | reverse complement strand
TTTTGAAGTCTGGAATTGTGATACCTCCTGTGTTGTTTCTTTTGCCAAGGATTCTTTAGGTTATTTCTAGTCGTTTATGTTTCCCTGTGAATGCAGCTCCTTATTTCTATTATTTTAGACTAGGCTTTTGGCAGATGGCCATCTCTGCTTTTCCTTCCTGTACGATTTCGCTCCTTATTTCTATTATTTCAGACTAGGCTTTTGGCAGATGGCCATCTCTGCTTTTCCTTCCTGTACGATTTCTTTGAGTTTCACTTCATGTTTGTCTTGTTTCCAGTCAATTTGTGCAATCCATTTTTTTTTCAGTTGGAGTATCACTCTGTCGCCCAGATTGGAGTGCAGTAGCTGCTCCAGGCCATCGCAGCCTCGTCCTGCTGGGCTCCGGTGATCCTTCCACCTCAGTCTTCCAAGTAGCCGGAATTACAGGCATGCGCTACCACGCCAGGCTGATTTTTTGATTTATTGTAGAGATGAGGTCTCGCTGCCCAGGCAGGTCTCGAACCCACAGACTCAGGCAATTCACTCATCTCAACCTCCCAAAGGCACGGGATTACAGGCTGAGCCACCGAGTCCTGCTGCCATCCATTTTTTAATTTCTATTTTCTTACCTGGGACGGGTATTCAGAGACATTTCGTTGTTTGTGTTCTCTGGTTTCTTTCTCTTGAGCTGTCTCTTTAAAATTCTGAGAGAGGCTTGTTTTTTAGTGTTTCCTCCTTAGTCTGAGAATTGGTTTTACTGAGGGAGAGAGGATCG
>NW_006949183.1:0-716 GCF_000164805.1 Carlito syrichta | reverse complement strand
AAAAAGTCTGCTGGGAGGATTCCTGATCCCAGACAACAGCTACGGACATTAGGGATCAGAATGGAAAAGGAAGAAACCAATTGGCGTATTGTACATCTTCTTTGGGATCCCCTTGAAACAACTGTGAGGCAATTACATAGAAAGTAAAAGTAGTCACTCATGTCACTGTGTCTCCAGATACCAAGAGACAAGAGCTGTTGAAGAAAGAGGGAATAGGTGATAAAGCAGTTGAGAAGTCTAAAGGATTGAGAAACAATACTGCTAGTGGTTAAAGCAAAAGCAGTGAAATCTCTCTATTTGGGTTGAAATCCCAGTCCTTTCTTTAGTAGCTGTGGTGACTTGGGAAGGAAACCTACCTTTCTCTGCCTCAGTTTTCTCATTTTTAAGTAAAGATTATAATATATCTGTTTTGTTGGTGGTAGAGGTTATGTTGTGGTTGATTTAATATAGGGGAGATTAACAAGTTTCAATCTAATTCAATAATTGATTTTAAAGATATTGATCAAAGAAGAATAAATTAGTGTAATCTTCCTAAAAAGTTGAGTTGCAGACCCATTGTGAAGCAACTTTTCCAATTTTTGTCCTATGAAAAGAACCAAAGTAGCAGGTCAAATTTTGTGAAAATTACCAGAATGAAATTAAGCCATTACTCACATGCAGTGTTCAGAGAGATCGATGTGCAAAGTTAGCAGGTTGGTGCACTCTTTAGGATTATA
>NW_006949182.1:0-739 GCF_000164805.1 Carlito syrichta | reverse complement strand
TATTTTCCAAACTACTAGAATTTCAACCAAGTCTGTATCTATATTTTGAGGTCATATCCAGTGTATCTTTGAATAGATATAACAGAAATGAAGGCATTCCCACATATTGTACATTCATAGTTTTTCTCCAGAATGAGCTATATTATGCCATCAAACACAACTGGAACTACTATTGGCCTTTCCATATTTTTTTAGATTCACAAAGCTTTTCTTCAGTATGGGTACTTTCAAGTTTTCAAAAAGAACTGAAAAAAATTGAAGGCTTTACCACATTGCTTACAGCCATAGGGTTTTCTTCAGTTTGGTTTTTTTTTCATTTACCTGAAATCTGGGGAAACTAAGTACTATACAACACTCCTTCCATTCATGGTGCTTTTTTCTGGTATAAATCTTTTCTTGCCTTCCAAGGAAACTGGAAAATCTAAAACCATTACTGCAGCCCATACACCCATAGATTTCTCTGCATGAGTCTTTTTATGTTTTTGAAGGAAAGTGGCAATATAACAGTTAATTTTTTGCCTATTTTATACACACACACAGTTTTTGACCAGTGTGGACCATTTAATTCTTTGAAGGGAAGTGACACAATTGACATTCACCATATTTATAAGATTTTTCTCTAATGAGTACATTCCTGTTTTCTAATATAGCCTTAAGAAGTGAAGGTTTCTCCACATTTTTTTACATTCACAGGGTCTCTCTTCAGTATGATTTTTTTCATGGTCAAGAAGAGATGTGG
>NW_006949181.1:0-713 GCF_000164805.1 Carlito syrichta | reverse complement strand
TTAATTAAATACACCAACCCGATGTAGAAACAAGAACCTCATGATTATATCATTAGATGCACAAAAATGTTTTGATACATTTCAGCATCTCTTCTTGATAAAAACCCTCAACCACCTAGGAATAAAGGGAACATACCTCAAAATCATAAGTTTTCATCTTTGATAAAGCGACAACTAGTATATTACTAAATGGACAGAAACTGAAAACATTTCCTCAATATAGATACAAGATAGGGACAAGATAGGGCTGGAACAAGATAGGGCTGCTTACTCTCACCCTTCTTGATTAAACTTGGGTTGGATGACCTAGTCAAGGAAATTAGACAAGAGAAGGATATCAGGTGTACCCAAAAACGATAAGAGGATATCAAGTTGTCTCTCTTTACTGATGGTATGGTCCTATATTTTGAAAATCAAAGAAAATCTGTCAAAAATCTAGTTGCACTGATAAGGGACTTTGGTAAAATCTCAGGGTACAAAATAAATGTTCAAAAGAGAGCTACATTCCTATGCACCAGCAACAAGCAGGCAGAAACCCAAATGAAAAACACAATTCCATTCACAAAAAACAAAGAAAAGAAAAGACATACCTTGGTATCTTCCTATCAAGAGAAGTAAGAACTTTGCAATGGCAATAACAAAACACTGCTCAAAGAAATCTGAGAAGACATAAACAAATGAAAAAATATTACATGCTCATGAATAGGTAGAAG
>NW_006949180.1:0-728 GCF_000164805.1 Carlito syrichta | reverse complement strand
TCCTTGGCTTTTCTTGCATGTGACTGTAATGCCAGATTCCAAAACCCAATGAATCATCTCACCATTTTTACTATACTTTCTGGCTTCAGGTTTACCTCTTAATCCAGAAACTTCTACTGGAATTTTAGATTGATTTCCTAACTTGGAATTAGGAGTTCCCAAATAATTAGGACGTATTCTTAAAGGGGATCCAGCAATCTTGGCTTCCAGGGCCCTCCTGATCTTTTGGGCGAAGGAATAGTGGTATGTAAGAGATTTTACTTCCACATCATCAGGTACTGTCCCGGAGTCTTACTGAGAACAAAAAAAATCTGGGTTACGTGCGTCAACAATCCAAGAAATCTACTTGGCCACATTATAAGTGCTAATCTGGAATGTGGACTTCTAATTCCCCACATTATTTAGTGCTACAAGTCTCGTGGATATGCCAATTTTGCCATTATAGATTCTCAGCAACTTTTTGGTCTTCTTGATAGTTGTAACCAAGAATGCTGACTTACAAGTCCGTTGGGGTCCTCAGGACAACAACGGGCAGATTCCAGAACCCAAAAAATCTTATCATCATATTTGTAGGTAACTCTCGTCTTAAGATGTACCTGGTAATCCTAAAACTTCCATTTGTCTTTCAAATCGAATAGGGGCCTGGTGTTTTGAGGTTTCCAAATTTTATTAGGTACTTGAAGGGTTATCAGGATTCATGGATTCCACACCCCAGGAAACTGCCTATT
>NW_006949179.1:0-3547 GCF_000164805.1 Carlito syrichta | reverse complement strand
TAAAATTCTGCAGTAGAGGAGCTCCCTCCTGTGGCAGGTTCCATAACTTCTGGTTTTCTTTCCACTGCTAAATTTGAAGGGTTTGATTCTCCAGCCCCTGCTGTATGTGATTGCTGCCTGGAGTTGGGGGGTTGGAGGTGCCAGCATACTCCCAATTTTCACAATACCCAGTTTATGTCAGGGAAATGGGGAACCCAGTCTCCACTCCTGCTCTCCTGCTGTGTGATGAAAGGGATCCTCTCAGTTGTGCAGGGAATCACCCCTCCACATGTGTTCAGAGTACCTCTTTAAACAGGTGGCTGGATCCCCACTGTCTGCCCTGTTCTGTGAAAGAGGTGCCAGCCTGAAGCAGAGTTACTTGTGAGCCATTTTCAATAATACAAAAAAAGCCAAGTGGAATTAAACATTCTCTTCATATAAAGCAATTGAGGCCAAAATAGAGCCTGGCTGCCTTTGGATGGAACATATGAACTCAAAGGCAATTTTACTTGAGAATCTAATTGATAGGTTTTTGCCCAATTAACAATCAAAACAAATAGGGTCCCGTAAAATATTGCTTCAAGAAACAATTGGTGACCAAAGCTTTCAAAATTTGGAACTCACTAGGAGAGAAATGATAAGCTGACTTGAAAAAGTTAAAAATCACTGATATAGTCTCCTGCCACTGGGATGAACAGGTAAGTCCTAAAATGATACCATAACCCAAACATAAAATCAGTATCACTTATTATAAAATGTATACCCCCAGTTACATGGCAGAATCTTAAATATTTGCAGTTTTCCTGACATAAAATGTTGTTTAATTGAAACATTCTGACTCTTATAAAACTATGATACAATACTGACCACATCCAAAAACTCTTACTAAGCAAATATAAAAATATACATATTTTAGCATGAAATTACACCTGATATAAGTTTAATCTCTTTGTTCTTTATTTAGATTATCTAAGATGTTTTTTTCCTCTCTCTCTTTGCCTTCTCTTTACTGGCCTCTGAGTTGTCCGTACTCTTTCATGATAAGTCTACCAAGCTGCTATTACAGAAATGCTCCATCTTGAAACAGTGTAGATCTCAAAATGTAAACTGTGAAAAGAGGACATAATACCCAACGGAAACAAAAATAACTTCTTACTCCTCTCCACACAGTTTATTTTATTTATGGGACTCTTTCATTTTTATGTGCACAATAATGAAAGGTTGAAACTGACTTGAGGCACAGTCCCCCCTAACTTCACAACTTCAGACAAAGCACTATGTAGATTCAGAAGTTGAATATCACAAAACCATTGAAGCTTGTAGTGAAAGCAACCTTGAGTCATCTAGTCCAAACTTTTAAAAATGTTGGAATTTTCTTTTCAAAGGTGTTCCATGTTTCTTGTTCTAAGGAGTTTACCAACTTCTGAGGAATTTCCTCTAGGTTTGAATAGATCTAACATTTTTTTACTTAAGCTGAGCTGAAATACATATTCCTTGTGACTCTTGCCTCAGAGTCCCAGTAACTTCAGAATTATGTAATATCAGTTTACTGCTCCTCCCAGATGATAGCCTTTTAGATATTTAATGATAATGATCCCAATCCACATGGGTCAATCTTTAATCCCTAGTCCCTTTATGTGTCTCTCATATAGCACAGTTCTTAGATATATAGACTAGATATTACACATGCTTCTTATTGAACCTTGACTTGTGTGAGAAATATTGGTTTAAAATACCTTAATTTCTCATTTTGCTGCTGACATGGCAGAAGACATCATCACCCACTATCAGTTCTACTATAATGATCTCATTAAGCATTTCGAAGTCTATAGGCCCCACCTTAGTCCACTCAATCAGGGTAGGATTCCTTGTTTCTTCCTAATTAGACCCCAAAACCAAATCCCATAGTCTGATGCTTAGTACCATATAAAAAAATTAACTTCAACCTATCTTTCCAAATTTATCTCTCATGAATATTTACACACAATTCCTCTTAAGTCCACTTGCTACCTTCACAACATCGTCTTCTGTATTCCCATGCCCCCTTCTTATTAAAACGTGATTCTCTGTCCTTTTACCTACCAGAATCCTAGGGAGCAGTGTAGTGTGGGGGGCAAAAGTGAAGACTCTAGAATAAGACTTCTTGTGTTTGAGTATAGTACTTGCTGTCTGTATGACCTAGACCAAGTTATTTAAATTCTCTGTGCTTCAGTTTCTACATATGAGAGGGGACCCCTCACCCCAGCAAACCAGATTACATTTTGAAGGTTGGGCCCTCATAGTACAGGCTTCCCCTGCTAGGTAAGTGATCTAGGAACACTCAGCATCACTGTACCAGCTAGCATTGTTGTGAGGCTGCAGTCACCTTCAATATATTTTTCTTTGGAGTGTCTTTTAACATGCTTGCCCATTTCACGATGGGTGATTTACACTCACAACCTGCTTACACCACGCAGACTGTTCAGCAGTTTTTGACCAAAAACAGCAGGAAACCCATACCCACTCTCCCTATTCACCCCATCTCAACCTGAGCAGCTTCTTTTTGTTTTCCCAGATGAAAAAAGTCCTCAAAGGGAAACATTTGCCCATGTGGAAGAGGTGAAATTAAAAAAACAGTAGAAGCACTAAAAGTCATCAAAGTTGATGTGGTAAAACCGTCGAGTAGTGGGAAAAGCATTTCTATAGTTACCTTGCATCAAACAGCGAGTACTTTGAAGGTGAATGAAGTTTAAACATGTGAGAATAAATCCATAATTTTTAATAAATAAATTCCTGGTTTTTTAAAGTTCCTCCTCATATGCAAAACATAGTACCTACCTCATTGCTGAAGGGTTGTGAGGCTCCATTTACAGTTTAGCACACTGTCTGGTATATAAGAAACTTAGCTGATTAGACATAAGCTAGTAGCCATCCTTTATGGCTTATACTGAGTCATGTCTTTTCCGCAAAATCTTCCCATCATATCTCAGCCTAGTCTTGACTGAACTACTAAACAAGGACTATATATTTGGCCCTTATTATATCCCGAATGGCACTTATTTGCCATACGCTTAATTCAACAAAGACTTACAGCTCTTGTAACCTCCACAGAACTGACAATATGTTCCTCAAGATAAGAAAAGGGTATAGTTTGCTATTAATTATTGTTTATAGTAATTAATTCTCTTCCTTAAAAAAATCATGTAAATTATTTTAAAATTGTAAAGGTCAAAGTACCTACTGGGGAAGACCAATCAGAGCAGCAGCAGACTTATCAGCAGAAACACTATAAGCTAGAAGGGACTAAAGTTCAATCTTCAAAATTCTCAAAGATAAGCAATTTCAACCAAGAATTTCCTACCCACCCAAGCTCAGCTTCATCGTTGATGGAGAATTAAATCCTTCCCAGATACCCAATCCCTAAGATTATGCAGCTTCCAGGCCAGCTCTACAGGAGGTGCTCAAAAAGGTATTAAGCACAGAAGAAAAAAAGAAAGAAAGAATAACCATGCACTTCCCAAGAATGCAGAAAAACACAGAATCAACACAACACACCTTGCAACAGCAAAAGTGAAAGCACACACATATA
>NW_006949178.1:0-20655 GCF_000164805.1 Carlito syrichta | reverse complement strand
CTCTGATGATTTTCGGGAGCCGCCCGTAAAGGTCTGCCTTCTGACATGGTCAAGGAGACTGATGATCCCGGACGGCATGGCAAGTCCGGAAAAGCAGTAGCTGTGCTTCTCCTGCTTTGCTTAGTCATGCTGCCGGTGGAAACCCTAGAGCGTGAGAAATTACAGTTAGCTCAACAACCACAGAAAAAAGACTCTGGAGGATTGCAGGGAATTTTATATACTCATCTCGTGGTTATAGCACAGAGAGGAACAATCATAGTCCATCCTGTAGTGTCACATCCAGATATCCCCATTAGATTACTAGACGAAATTTATACCCCTTTAAGGGAAACCCGCAACATTATGTTAAGAAACCAGGGCTGGCATTATAGGGACCCTGAAGGTCAACTCACAAATGTACAAGCAGGAACCCACTTCCCTTGCCAAGGAATCGTAGATGAAAACATTAGATATGATGTGCTCCTTAGAAGCAAACTGGAACAATTTGGTCTTGATTGGAGGTGAGTCAGAGAGATATGGGGTTGCTGTCAGTGGTCTAACAATTGTAAATTGTAGTGCCACCTTTACTGGCAGGACCCCAAGACATGTCAGTGTTCTGGAAATTGGTTTTTCTATGACTATACAAATAAAAGTTTAGTTCCTTGTGGCAGAAAATATTTTCTAGAGTGTACCTGGCCATAGTTAAATACATAACAGGTTAATTTTTGCTGTTATGTGATTTCTAGGGAAAGATTAAATATTAGTTTTAATACATAGATTATACTTAATTTTGAAAGGTCATGGGTATTCAAGTATAGGGTAATGGTGTTTTTGCATTATGAGTGTGTTTCGCTTTAAAGGAATAATCTTATAACTTTTTGTTTCATAGCTTTAAGGAAAGTGATTGTATTTAATTGTTAAAGTATGAGAAGAGTACATGATAGGTTTCACATGACTGTCCACCTAACTGTAAAAATATGAGGAAAACACTCAGAAAGTTGCACATAACCATCATTAATGTTTTAAGAAAGAAAACACGCAGAAAGTTGCACATAACCATCATTAATGTTTTAAAACACTTGTTTTGAAGAATTTGAGTAATGTCAAGAAAAGATTTCTCATGTATGTCACCCAAAAGGCTATGTAACAAAAGGGTATATAAATTACAGATTTGCTAGCAATAAACGAGCAGTCCCACACAAGCACTGGATCTGTGTCCATTCACTCACCAACACCGCCCTTCCTTTGGGAAACTCTGAACCTGCTGGAGCTGGACTCCGGCAGATGATCTTTTTATTTCTTTGGTATTGGTGGTTATGTCACGTCTTTCCTTTCTGATTATATTTATTTGTGTTTTCTCTCTCTTTTTGTATTGGTTAGTATAGCTAGCACTCTGTCAATTTTATTTATCCTTTCCAAGAACTAACCTTTTGATTCATTGTTCTTTTGTATCTTTTTTTGGTCTGAGTCTCATTTACTTCTTCTTTGATCTTTGTCATGTATTTTCTTCTGCTAGCTTTGTATTTATATTGTTCTTGTTTTTCTAGTTCTTTGCGGTGGAAGTTTAAGCTGTTGATTTCAGATCTTTCTATCTTTTTGATGTAAGCATTTAATGGTATACACTTTCCTTTCAGCACTGATTTTGCAGTATCCCAGAAGTTTTGGCATGTTGTGTATCTATTTTCTTTTGTTTCAATGATTTTTTTATTTCTGCCTTAATTTTTTTTTACCCAAGGGGCATTCAAGAACAAGTTGTTCAGTTTCCATGTAGTAGTATAGTTTTGGGAGTTCCTTTGATTGTCGATCTCATTGTACTCCATTGTGGTCTGAGAAGATGCTTGGTATTTAAAAATATTTTTTAACCTATTGAAACTTCTTTTTATGGCCAAACCTTTGGTCAATTTTGGAGAATGCTCCCTGTGCAGATGAGAAAAATGTATATTCTCCAGTTGTTGGGTGGAATGCTCTGTAGATGTTTTTTAGGTACATTTGGTCTACAGTCCAGTCTAAATCATATTGCTTTATTGGTTTTTATGCTTTGATAATCTGAGGTGTTCTAGTGATGTCAGTGTGGAGTGCTTCACTAGTATTGTATTGCTATCTATATTTTTTTCTAAGATTAAGCAGTATTTGCTTCATGAATTTGGGTGCTCTGATTTTGGATGCATGTATATTTAAGATAATTAAATCTTCTTGTTAGATTGCACCCTTTATCCTTACATAATGTCCTTCTTTGTCCTTTTTTTAAAACGAGTTGTTGGTTTAAAGTCTATGTTATGTCTATGTTATCTGATATGAGGATGGATACTCCTGCTTGTTTGTTTTTGTTTTCCACTTGTGTGATATATATTTATTCACCCATTTACTTTGTCTCTGACTGTTTGTGGCCAGTAGGTGGGTCTCTTGTAAACAGCAGATGGTTGGGACTTTTTATTATTACTTTTAAATCCAGTTTACCACTCTATATCTTTTAAGTGGGGCACTTAGACCATTTATGTTCAGGGTCAATATTGACATGTGAGGTTTTGTTCCTGCCAGTGTTTTAAGTTAGCTACCTTGAGGTTTCAAGTGTGTAGTCACTTTATAGGATTTGTGAACTTTGTCATTATGTGGTGTTTTATGATCGTGAGAAACCATAAGTTACCAACACTCACACAAGAGGTATTTCTCATGCTTAAATGTGTGCACAGTCCTATATCCTTCAAGGATACTGAATTCCTAGTTATAAACCTTTGCGAAAAGATGCCCAGGCCCAGACAGTTTCACTGGCAAATTCTACCAAACATTAAACGAGGAAAGGACACCCATGGGGCACACTTTCTTGCAGAAAACTAAGTGGAAGGGCCACTTCCCACCAAATTTATGATGCTAGCACTGCACAGATACCAAGAAAACTACAAGCCAATATTGTTTCTTAAAATGGGCACAAAATTCTTCAAAAAGAAAAAGAAGAAGCCGGGCACAGTGGCTCAGCCTGTAATCCCGCGCCTTTGGGAGGCTGAGGTGAATGGATTGCCTGAGCCCGCGGGATCGAGACCCACCTGGACAACGAGACCTCATCTCTACAATAAATCAAAAAATCAGCCAGGCGTGGTAGCACGTGCCTGTAATTCCGGCTACTAGGAAGGCTGAGGCGGAAGGATCGCTGGAGCCCAGCAGGCGAGGCTGTGGTGGCCGGGAGCGGCCACTGCACTCCAGTTTGGACGACTGAGTGAGACTCCAACTCAAAAAAAAAAAAAAAGGAAAAAGAAGAAATTCAGCTGTTTGAATTGAGGAATATCTGAACAGTGTAATAAAAGAGGAAGAAGAACGTTTTATACCAGAAATGCAAGGGATGTTCTTTCCATAATTAAAAATCAATCAATGTAATCCACAGATTGAGAGAGCAAATGAAGAAGAAAAATGGCAGGATCATATCCTGATATGCAGAGAAACCATTTGATGAGAATAAATGCCTACTGATATACAACAACCCAGCACACTAGGAACATAAGACAACGTCCTGAACTTGATAAAGGGCACGTGCAGAAAAACCTACAACTAACATCCCACTTAATGGTCAAAGACTGAATGCCCTCTACCTAAGATTGAGAACTAGGCAAGGATGTTTACTCTCGCCAGGGCTACCCACCTGATTGCTGGAAGCCTATGTGGTGTAATAATGCTGGAAGAGGAAACTGCACGCAAAGGAGAATGCAAGAAGTAAAACTGCCCCTTTCCATAGATCACATGACTCTCTACATGGAACACCCTAATGTCTCTCCCTACAACTCCCAGAACAAACAACTGAGGTCAGTCACAATATGGGAGACAAGGTCAGCACACAGAAAACAATCACAAAAGTCACTGGGAACCTAAATTTAAGAAATGATATTGTTTATGTTAGCTACAAACACAGTGAAATAGTTACTTATAAAATTAACAAAATATGTATAGGGTCCCTATGCCAAAAACCATAAAATGCTAATGACAGAAACCCAAGAAGACCTAGTAAGATGGAGAGAAACAACGTGCTCACATGCTGAAAGACTCAACAAGGGAAAAAAGTCAATTATCCACAACTTGGTTTGTAGAATGAACACAACACCAGTCAAAATCCTTGCAGGAAATTTGTGTATAAACAAGCTGATTCTACAATTCGTGTGGAACTTACAATGTTTCAAAAAGAAGAGTTTTGGTAAAAAAAAAAAAAAAAAGATCTGATTTTCAGACTTGCTATAAAGCTACAGTATCCAACATTGCTGTCTTAGAAAGGGATAGACACGTTGATCAATGGAAAAAAGCAGAGATTTCATAAATATATGCACACAAATATGGTCAAATGCATTTCAACAGGGATTCAAAATGGAAATCAATGGGGAACAATCTTTTCGATAAACCTTGCTACATTTCCAGATGCAAGCACACAAATGTCAATCTCAAGGTTTACATGCAATTAAACAATGGTTCAGAAATCCACATGCTAAAGGGACACTGCTAAGACTGTTAGAAGAAACCCTAGCACAGGGTGGCCAACCTTTTGGCTTCCCCGGGCTGCAACAAATACAGAGAATTGTCTTGGGCTACACACGTATTATATAATATAGTTCGTGTATATACAAAATAAGACTTACTTTCTTATATTTTCTATTATGAAGTTCGCAAAAGTGAAAACAATACGAAGCTAGTGGGGAATATGACCTTGTTTTTGTAAAACTAATCTATCAATGTCTGGTTCGATGGAAGTGGTCACAATTCCTAGTGAGTACTCAAGGTGCTCGTCAGAAATATTTGTTCAAATTTTGCACTTTGTGTGCTTCATAATTGAAAACAGCTGCTCAGAAATGTATGTGCTGCCAAAAAGTGATGTCATAAACAAGGCGTGATTGTGGACTTCAAAAAAGAAACTATGAAGGAAACCAGAGCATAAGCTGACAAGGTCCTTATGTTTCTTGGCTTGTGTTCAAGGAACCAAGCCTATATGTCCTTAATCTCCCCTGACAATTGGTTGCTAATCTATGGATAGCAGAGCCACACTGTGCCTAGCCTGAAGGCTGTTTCTCTTAGTAATTGCCTTGCTTTTAACTTAGAGAGCATAGATGTTATGATAAGCGTAGTTAGTCATTAATACTCACCCTGCTTGTGTGATTTAGTTTAGACATTAACATATATCTTGCTTGTGTGGTTTTCCCCTCCTTTGTGTGATTTTGCCCTATATAAGAGGCATGCTGTGAAAATAAACTTGCTCTCTCTCGCTCCTTGCACCTGGGAGAGAGTCCTCCCAATTCTGCTGTTTCTTTGTCTCTTTCTTTTCTCATTCCCTGCCCCCACCTCAGGTGCTGCTCAGCAGAGGGTGGACCTCCACAGGTGGCACCCAAACAGGGACCTGAGTACTGGGGAAGGCATTAGCTGGAGAGGAACCTTCCTGAAGGCTGTTGTTTTTTGTGTGCATGAGTAAGTAACCAAGCGAAAAGGATTAATCATTGGGAGTAAAACATGGGACATTTGCATTCTAAAGAATGCACTCTCTTTGTGCAGATGTTAAAATCTATGCTGAAAGCTTGAGGAACTAAGGTTGCAAATAGACAATTAGATAGATTTTTGCAGTTTGTAGAAGAAGTATGTCCCTGGTTTCCTGAGGCCAGGAAGGTTAATCTGACTACCTGGGAAAAAGTAAGTAGTTGTTTGAAGGATTAGTATCAAGCACACGATCCTGAAGCTGTGCCAGTAGATGCTTTATCTCTGTGGAACCTAGTAAGAGATTGTTTAGACCTCCCTCTTGAATCTCATAGAGCAGAGCAGGCTCCTCTGTCATTGCAGTGTTCCCCCTCAGCTCCTGCTCTAGCTGCTCATGACGATCAGAAGGGACATTCTCCTAAAGATTTTTATCAGGAGCAGGATGAGTTTACTGCTCGGTATCACAATGATCAGATAATTTGTGGCCACTCCAGCCTCTGTGACCAAGTTTCCTGAGGTTCCTAACCTGCCTGAGAAAGAGGCTGAGGCCTCCACTCTTTCTTTATCTTTTGATACTTTTGCTCAACTTATGGAGTCGCTTACTGTTTTGGCTAAAATGTGCTCAGTTTCAAAAGAGGAAGTGCCTTTGTGTTGTGTTTTGAATTCAAAAGACGAAGTGCCTTCAATACCCGTGTATCATTCCTCAATTTCTAAGGAGGAGTTCTCTCCTGGAGGTGGCAAAGACCCCCCCTTGGGTCTCAGCAGCCCCTCAATTGGTGCTGACTAGAGTCTTGCTCGTGGATCACAGATCCATGCCCTCCTCCTTCTTGGCTCCCATCCAAGCTTGGCCGCCCAATGTTAGGAAGTGTCTCTCCCCTTTACAGAAAGCTGTTCAGTCCGCCTTGCTGCGGGGAGATAATTTGGAAGCATTTCACACCTATCCGGTAGAGACTACAGGCTTTGATGAACAGGAAAGGGAGATGCGAGAGTATCAGACTTTGTCTCGTAAGTCCCTGAAGGACCTTAAAACTGCTGTGGCACAGTATGGAGCCACAGCACCATTCACATTAGCTATGCTGGAAAGCATTTCACAAAGAAGCCTTGACTCACTCTGATTGGCATACAGTTGCAAAGGCATGTTTGTCAGGTAGGGAATATTTGTTATGGAAGACAGATTTTTGGGATAGATGCAAAGAGCCAGCTGAAAGAAATAGAGGAAATGAACTGAATAGGATTAACCTAGACATGCTTGTGGGCCAAGGAGAATACTCCTCCCAAGAGGCACAGATTCTGTATCCCCGAGTTGCGTATGGTCAGATCAGTGGGGCAGCATTGGGAGCATGGCATTGTCTACTGCTGTCGGCTGGAGTTAAGACAGAGCAGCTTTCGAAAATGTGTCAGGGACCTGAGGAGCCTTGCCAAGATTTTGCATCTAGATTGTTGCAGGCTGTAGGTCGATTGGCGATAGATGAAGAGGTAGGGACTCTTTTGGTAAAACAACTGGTCTATGAAAATGCCAATTCTGCCTGCGAAGTGGCCATTCGTCCCTATCGTAAAAAAGGGGATTTGACAGATTATATTTGCTTGTGTCCTGATAATGGGCCTGCCTATATGCAGGGGATGGCTATGGCTATGACTGCAGCTTTACAAGGTACTCCTCCCCATAAAATTTTTAGTGTAATGAGATCTGGTACTAGAGGAACCTGAGGCGCCTGTTTCAACTGTGGACAAATGGGCCATTTCAGTAGAGATTGCCCCACGCATAATCCCAATTCAGAACCACTCCCCAGAGGGGGTCACCCTACATCTATGTGCCCATGATGCAGGCGAGGTATTCAGTGGGCTATTGAATGCCATTCCAAGATGGACACTAATGGAAATCCCCTGTCGGGAAACTTCGGGAGGGGCCAACCCCAGGCCCCGCAAATAATTGGGGCTATGTCCATTTACCCCCCACAGCCCATGCCCAGCTTGCCTCCTCAGGAAAGTCACCTGCCCAACGGGTCAGCGATCTCTACCGTGCCACCCCAGGGAGTGCTGGACTGGACCTCAGTTCCTTCTCCCACTTTGTATTAGCTCCAAAAATGGGTCCATAGGCTCTTCCCATGGGTGTGTATGGCCCGCTCCCTGATAACACAGTGGGACTGTTACTGGGATGTAGCAGTCTTTCCCTGAAAGGCTTCCAAGTTCTCCCAGGAGTCACAGACTCCAATTACACTGGTGAAATTAAAGTTATGGAAAATGCTCCTCAGAATATTATTACAGTCACTGCCGGCGTGGAAATTGCCCAATTAGTGTTACTCCTTTGAAGAAAATGGGGCGTATTGTCTCCTCACAAAAGCGAGGAACTAATGCCTTTGGTTCTTCTGATCATGCATATTGGGTGCAAGCCATTGGAGAAAAACAGCACAAGTACTCTCTGCATATAGAAGGCAAGACCTTCTGGGGTTTATTTGATACTGGGGCTGATGTCTCTGTTATTAGTGAGGCTCACTGGCCAACTTCTTGGCCTCTTCAGGAAGCAATGACCTCTTTGCCACACTGAGTCTCCTCTGTGCAAACTTTTGAATTGGAAGGATGATGAGGGCCATGAGGGAGTTTTTCAGCCCCATGTACTTCCTTTTCTGCCACTTAATCTTTGGGGCCGGGATGTCCTCCGAGCTATGGGGGTATTGCTATACAGTCCCAGCCCTCAGGTCACTTCCCAAATGCTTGATCAAGGATTTTTACCAAACCAAGGATTGGAAAGGGTTAATCAAGGAATGCAGTATCCCTTAACCCCACCCGTAAAAAAATGGGAGGTTTGGTTTAGGTCACCCTGAGGCTTTTCATTCATGGCCACTGCTTCTCCTGAGCCCCATCAGGAGATTGATGATCCTATTACTTGGTTATCTGATGATCCTGTATGAGTGGAGCAGTGGCTACTCTCTGAAGAAAAGCTTGCAGCAGCAACAGTGCTTGTTCAGGAGCAGCTTCAAGCCAGACACATCGAGCATTCTAACAGTCCTTGGAACACTCCTATCTTTGTAATTAAGAAAAAGTCAGGGAAGTGGCATTTACTACAAGATTTACAGGCAGTTAATCGCTCCATGGAAATCATGGGGCCTCTGCAACCTGGCCTGCCTTTGTCAGTAGCCATTCCTGCTGACTATCACTTACTTGTTATAGATTTAAAGGATTGTTTTTTCACTATTCCACTTTTCCCTCAGGACTGGAAACATTTTGCTTTCTCGATGCCAGCTGTTAGTTTTCAACAGCCAACCCAAAGATTTCAGTGGAAGGTTTTGCCTCAAGGCATGGCCAATAGCCCCACCTTATGTCAAACTTTTGTAGCCAGAACCTTGCAGCCTGTCCGATCATATTTTCCCAAGGCTTATATCATCCATTATATGGATGATATTCTTGTTGCTTATCCTGATGAAGAACAATTACAAGAGGTATTTTTAAAACTGCAAATTTCTCTCCATAATGCTGGTCTCATCGTTGCCGCAGAGAAGGCGCAGCAGATGGCTTCCCATAAATATCTTGGGAGAATTATATATGGGTGCAAAATTCAGATGCAGAAACCACAAATCAGAATTGATTCTTTAACCACCTTGAATGATTTCCAAAAGTTGTTAGGTGACATTAGCTGGTTGTGCCCTTCTTTTGGAATTACCACTGCACAGCTCACACCTCTCTTTGACATCATAAAGGGTGATTCTGACCCTTAATCCCCGATGCACCTCACCCCTGAAGCTCAATCTGCATTACAATTGGTACAAGAGGCAATTGCCTTTTTAAGGCTGTGTAGTATTCTGTCGTGTATATGTACCACATTTTAAAAATCCAATTCTCTTTTGATGGGCAGCATGGTTACTTCCAGGTTCTTGCTATTGTGAACAATGTTGCAATAAATATATGTGTGCAGGTATCTTTTTTATAGAGTGATTTGAGTTCTTCAGGATATTTTCCCAGTAGGGGGATTGCGTGGTCATATGGGAGGTTGGTATTTAGAGCTTTTAGGAATCACCACACTGCTTTCCACAGAGGTTGCACTAGTTTACACTTCCACCAACAGTGTAGAAGTGTTTCCTTTTCGCCACACCCTCTCCAGCAGCTGTTATTTTTTGTTGTTGATAATTGCCATTCTGACTGGAGTTAGGTGGTATCTCAGTGTTGTTTTGATTTGCATCTCCCTGATGATTAGTGAGGTTGAACATTTCTTCATGTGTCTGTTGGCTGCTTGGATGTCTTCCTTTGTGAAGTGTCTGTTCATATCTTTTGCCCATTTTATAATGGGGTTGTTTGTTTTTTTCTTTTCAGCACGTTTGAGTTCCTTGTAGATCCAAGATGTTAAGCCTTTGTCAGATCCAAGTATCACATGTTCTCACTCATATAATGGACCGTTAACCTCCAATGTAATACTATAAGAAAATGACTGACAGTAGTGGGAAACTATGGGAGAGGGAGGGAGATGGGATTAACGGTAGCAAATATCTGTCTGGTGACGGGGAAACATCTCTTATCAACAGGGTGCCTGAATGAAACGTATTTGTATACCTAACCCTTAACTGTACCCCACAACATCATAATAAAAAATATTGATTAAAATAATTTTAAAAACCCAACATATTGTACTGAAAAAATACACACAATTTTATGTGTCAATTTAGAAAATATATTTGAAATAAAATCTTTTTTAATTCTGTAAAAAAAAAAAAGAGGCAATTGCCACACAGCAGGTCTCTCACATCCCTGTTACTGAGCCTTGGTCACTGCTAATTTTGCCTACATCTTATCTACCCACAGGAGTTTTTTGGCAACAAGGACCCATGGAATAGCTATATTTGCTAGCCTCACGACAATGCACCAGATTATGAATCTATCACTCTCCTCATTTCTAAGGGCCGACGGCGAGCCAGGGAACTTTTTGGCCATGAACCTACTTTAATTGTAGTACCTTACACTGCTCCTCAAATGACTTGGCCTTGGGGAACATGTCCTGCGTGGCAGTTGACTATATAGCCCATTTTACTGGACAAGTGGATTCCCACTATCCTCCTTCTCAACTTCTTGCTTTTGCAAAAAATCATTCTTTCATCTTCCCTCAGGTAATCAGTGCTCAACCTCTGCAGGATGCTGATTTGGTTTTTACAGATGGCTCCTCTTCTGGAACAGTGGTTACTGTTATTAACGGTGTTGTTTCTCGTTTTCAGACAGATTATGATTCTGCTCAACAAGTCGAGCTGTTTACAGTTTGTCAGGTCTTTGCAGATCTCCCTAAGAGATACTTTAATCTTTACACTGACAGTCATCATGTTGCAGCTGTGCTGCGTCATTTGGAAACTGCTAGTCTTCACACTGTCCTTTCCTTCCTCCTCCACTGACGTAATTGCTCTCTTACAGACCATTCAATTGCATATTCCTGCCCTTATGGAGCCCTTTTATGTTGCTCATATTCGTGCTCATTCCGCCCTTTCTGGTCCATTGTCTGCAGGCAATGCTCTTGCTGATGAGGCTACACGATTTTTTCCCTTTCCCTTATTATCCCCTGCTTCCACAGCCACTGCTTCTCATGCCCTTCATCATCAAAATGCTCAGAGTTTATGCTGACAGTTCTCACTGTCCCGGGAAGTGGCCCAACAAATAGTGAAAGACTGTCCTGTTTGTCCTCAGTTTCACTCCCCTCCTGCTGAGTGCATGAATTCCCAAGGTCTGTTGCCAGGACACTTATGGCAGATGAATGTCACACACATCCCTTCTTTTGGGAAATTGGCTGATGTGCACATTACAGTGGACATGTGCTCTGGTTTTATTTTTGCCTCAGCCCAATCAGAAGAAGCTGCTCAATATGTTATAGCCCATTGCTTTGCAGCTTTTGCTGTTATGGGCATTCCCAAATCTATTAAAACCGACAATGGTCCTGCTTATATTAGTAAACCGTTTGCCCACTTCTGCACATTTCAGATTTCTCATACTACCGGAATTCCCTATAATCCACAGCAGCAAGGTGTAGTGGAGTATGCCAATAGAACACTCAAAATGCAATTATTAAAATTTAAAAAGGGGGGATATACACATTCCTCCCCACATACACTATTGGCACATGAATTATTAATTCTTAATTTTCTTAATTTGGATAATGAAGGGGTATCAGCTGCAGAACGCTTTTGGCATCCTTCTCCAAAAGCAGAGGCTTTGGTTCACTGGAAGTGTCCTTTGATAGGCCAATGGCAAGGACCTGATCCAGTGCTCATCTGGGGATGAAGTAATGCTTGTGTTTTCCCTAGGAATGCAGAAGGACCCCAATGGTTCCCAGCATGACTCGTCTGACTCTACACCGGCCCCCAGCTCCAGAGTATCAAGGGAGGATCTGATGGGAAGCCTGATCCCTCCATTCAAGAGGCTGTGCGTCATCCCACCGGGGACTGTGCCACCCCCATGGCCCCGCTCTAGGGCAACGCATCAAGCCATACTTCTTTCATGGGGGCAATTAAAGGCACTAACAGCTAAAACCAAAAACAAGGTGCAAAACAATGGAGGGGTCACATCTGACCCATCTACCTTGTTCTTGGCCATGTTCGCTGTGGTGGCTTGCCAGGTGGGTACAGTTAGGGGCCACAGTTTGCCTTATTGGGCTTATGTGCCTGATCTCCCTTTCTAAGAGCTGTCATTTGGAATGACCCTTCAGTCCCAGTATATGTTAGTAATGCTTCTTTATTGGGCCACTCCTCCACTGAGTCTATTACCCCACAGTGGGTTGGTGAATTTTCTTATGAAGGGTGGTCTACCAAAGTGCCCATTTGTTTTTCATGTTTCTGGCACCAGCTTGTTGTAGGGAATCCAGGTTGTGTGCCAATTACTTCTACTTCTAAATATACTCATGGGTTTGTGCCTCAGGGCATGAAGCACCAGCCTGGATGAAAAGGGAGTAGATCATGTCTTTATATGGCCCGCCACAGTCTGGTACTACATCTCTTAGAAAAAGCCCCCACCTTCTGGAGTTCTCCTGTGTTCTAAGGCAATTTATTTTTGTTTTCTCTGAGTTGTTATCTTATGGCCACTTGGCATCATATCTCCGGCACTAATGAAGGAGTCATGGACTGGGCTACCCCTAATCCACTCGCTGAGACTGAATTACAGCATGTTGAACCCTCTGGAGGGTGGGGGGAGATGGTTCTTTTCACCTTAGCAGGATGCCCTCAGCTTGGTATTTGGAAGCTTATGGAGGCTTTAGTACCCATTATCATCTCCCACCAGTCTGAGTCGAACCAGCCATTTTACAATGGTTCCCATAAAGTGTTTGCCTGTGTTCCCGCCCCTTATGTTTTATTGGCAGGGCCCTGGAAAATTACTATGGAGTCCTCTTATTTTTCCTTAAAGTGTCCTCATTGTAATCTCACTAATTGTGTCTCTCCCCGAAATAGAGGACAGCAAGTTGTGGTATTACATCAGCCCTCTTTTGTTATGATGACTGTAAATATTTCTGGGCCGTGGTATCAGGACTCTGGTTGGCATGTGCTTTCTCAAATGTCCAACCTGCTTGATTGCCAGCAAAGATTTATTGGACTTTTAGTTGCCGGCATTACTGCATTGGTTATGCTGATTGCAGCAGCTACCGCTTCAGCAATGCCTTTGACTCAAGAAATCCACACTGCTCAGTATGTAGACAATCTGACTAAGAACATTTCCGCGGCTCTATCCCACCAAGAAACCATTCATGTTAAAATGGAGGTGCGACTCAGTGCATTGGAGGAAACAGTCCTGGTTCTTGGAGATCCGACTGCTGCTTTAAAGACTCAGGTTATGTTACGATGTCATGCAGAGTTCCAATGGATTTGTGTAACCTCTAAACCTTATAATTGTTTTGAATGGCATTGGGATCTAGTTAGAAATCATTTGCTGGGAATTTTGTCTTCTGATGATATTTTCATAAATATTGCACAATTACATCAAATATTGTAAATATTTCTACAGCTGGGTCACCTTTATTGCCTGCTAGCCCATTAGCTGAAGATATTCTTGGTAAAATTATGCAATTGGTATTGTCACATAGCATACAGTCTGCAGTATATTCTTTAATAGCCTTGGGAGGCTGATTTTAATTTTGTCTCCCAGTCTGCATCCGGGCAGGAGGACGAGCCATCAGAGATCTCCAAGTCGAGGTTCATAAGCTGCACTTAAAAGAAAAAGAAAAGGAGGAGATGAAGGAAACCAGAGCATAAGCTGACCAGGTCCTTATGTTTCTTGACTTGTGTTCAAGAAACCAAGCCTATATTTCCTTCGCCTCCCCTGACAATTGGTTATTATTCTATGGATAGCAGAGCCACACCTTGTCTAGCCCAGAGGCGGTTTGTCTTAGTAATTACCTTGCTTTTAACTTAGAGAGCATAGATGTTATGATAAGCGTAGTTAGTCATTAATACTCACCCTGCTTGTGTGATTTAGTTTAGACATTAACATATATCTTGCTTGTGTCGTTTTTTTCCTCTATTGTGTGATTTTGCCCTATATAAGAGGCATGCTGTGAAAATAAACTTGCTCTCTCGCTCCTTGCTACCTGAGAGAGAGCCCTCCCAATTCTGCTGTTTCTTTGTCTCTTTCTTTTTTCGTTCCCTTCCCCCACCTCAGGCCCTGCTCAGCGGAGGCTGGACCTCTGCAGAACTATGCTTGGGGGTCACAAAGAAAATAAGCGCTAAGAAACACATAATACAAAACAAAAAGCAGGTTCTTTGAAAGAGTTAACAAGACTGAAGAACCCCCTAGCCAGAATGACCAAGAAAAAGAGAGAAAAAACCCAAATAAACACAATCAGAAATACAAAAGATCAAATCACAACTGACGCCGAAGAAATGCAAAAAATTTTCAGAGATGACTATGTACACCTATATGGAAACAAACTTGATAACCTAAATGAAATGGAGGACTTTCTGACATCACACAACCTCCCGAGGTTGAAACAAGAAGACATTGAAACACCATATAGACCAATAACAACCCAGGAAATTGACTCTGTCATACGAAAACTACCTATAATAAAAAGCCCTGGACTGGATGGCTTCCCAGCAGAATTCTACAAAATGTACAAGGAGAAGCTGATACCAATCCTATTGAAAGTATTCCAGGCAATTGAGAAAGAATTCTCCCCAAATAATTTCACAAAGCTAACATTACACTGATACCAAAACCGGGTAAAGATCCAACAAGGAGAAATACAGGCCAATATCCCTTATGAACATAGATGCAAAAATCCTCAACAAGATTCTAGCAAATCGGATCCAAAAACACATCTCAAAAATCATTTACCATGACCAAGGTAGGCTTCATCCCCAGGATGCAGGGCTGGTTCAACTTTCGCAAGACCATAAATGTCATTAAATACATCAACAGATGTAAAAACAAGAACCACAGATTATCTCATTAGATGCAGAAAAAGCTTTTGATAAAATCCAGCATCCCTTCTTGATAAAAACCCTCAAACACCTAGAAATAGAAGAAACATACCTCAAAATAGTAAATGCCATCTACAACAAACTCACAGCTAACATATTGCTAAATGGACAGAAACTGGAAACATTTTCCCTGAACCCTGGAACAAGCAAGACAAGGCTGCCCACTCTCACCCCTCTTGTTCAATATTGTGTTGGAAGTCATAGCTCTGCAATTAGACAAGAGAAGGAAATCAGGGGTATCCAAATAGGGAAAGAAGAAGTCAAGTTATCCCTCTTTGCTGATGATATGATCCTATACCTTGAAAATCCAAGAGAATCTGTCAAAAACCTGCTTGCACAGATAAAGGACTTTGGCAAAGTCTCAGTGTGCAAAATAAATATGTAAAAGACCGTTGCATTCCTATACACTAACAACAAGCAGGCAGGGATCCAAATAAAAAGCACAGTCCCATTCCCAATAGCCACCAAAAAAATGAAGTACCTCGGTATCTTCCTAACCAGAGAAGTGAAAGATCTTTACAATGAGAATTACAAAACACTGCATAAAGAAAGCCAAGAAGACACAAACAAATGGAAAACTATTCCATGCTCATGGATAGGAAGAATCAACAATGTTAAGATGTCCATCCTATCAAAGGCAATCTACAGATTCAATACAATACCCATTAAGTTATCAACATCATTCTTCTCAGACCTGGAAATGACAATACAGAAATTCATATGGAAACATAAATGATCACTAATAGCCAAAACAATCCTTAGCAAAAGAAATAAAGCAGGAGGTATCACACTTCTAGACTTAAAACTTTACTATAAGGCTACAGTAATCAAAACACACTGGTATTGGTATAGGAACAGGCACATAGACCAATGGAACAGGACAGAGATTCCAGAAGCAAAACCTCAATTCCTCACCAACTCATTTTTGACAAAGCCTTCAACAACAACGACTGGGGAGAGGAGAACCGATTCAGTAAATGGTGCTGGGGAAACTGGCTGACTACATGCAGAAGATTGAAACAGGACCCCTACCTATCACAATACACAAAAATTAACTCTGAATGGATCAAAGACCTAAATGTAAAACCTCAAACTGTAAGAATCTTAGAAAATGCAGGAGACACCCTTATGGAAATTGGAACTGGCAACCAATTCCTATTCAGAACCCTAAAGGTCAATACCTAAAGAAATAAAATAGACAAGTGGGACCTCATCAAATGAACAAGTTTCTGCAAAGCAAAAGAAGCTATCAAGAGAGCAGGGAGACAGCCCATAGAATGGGGAAAAATATTTGCCAACTGTTTATCTGACAAAGGCCTAACATCTAGGATCTACAAGGAACTCAAATGCGCCGAATGGATAAAAACAGTCTCTTTAGAAAGTGTGCAAAAGATATGAATAGACACTTCTCAAAAGAAGATATACGGGCAGCCAACAGAAACATGAAAAAGTGCTCAGCCTCACTCATCATCAGAGAAATGCAAA
Source organism: Carlito syrichta (assembly GCF_000164805.1). NCBI lineage: Eukaryota > Metazoa > Chordata > Mammalia > Primates > Tarsiidae > Carlito > Carlito syrichta. Next base: position 4,321 of record NW_006949178.1, on the reverse strand, counting down.
TCAAAACCACACTGAGATACCACCTAGCCCCTGTAAGAATGGCCATTATTAATAAAACAAACAACAACAGACGTTGGCGAGGATGTGGAGAAAAAGGAATGCTTCTACACTGCTGGTGGGAATGCAAACTAATACAACCTCTTTGGAAGACAGCAGGCGAATTCTGAAAGAATTAGAAATTGACCTTTCATTTGACCCAGCAGTTCCCCTATTGGGAATATACCTGGAGGAACTCAAATCATTCTACAAAAAAGATACCTGCACACATATGTTTGTGGCAGTTCTATTCACAATAGCAAAAACATGGAACCAACTGTGTTGCCCATTGAAGCTGGACTGGATAAAAAAAATTTGGTACGTTTACACAATGGAATATTATGCAGCCATAAAGAAGGACAAATATATGGACTTTGCAGCAACCTGGATGGATTTGGAGTCGATCATACTCAGTGATTTATCACTGAAACAAAGAACTGAGTTCCATATAGTCTCACTCAGAAACGGACCTTGAACAATTATAATACTATAAGAAAGCAATTGGCAGTAGTGGGAAACTGTCAGGGAAGGGGGGTTGGGAATGGCAGTTGAGGGAAACTGCTAGGGGAGGGAGGGGCATACCTCATCAACAAGGGTACCTGCATGATCGATGTTTGTATACCTAACCCTGAAATGTACCCCACATCTTTATAATAATAAAAACAGTGGTTGGGAAAAACTGAGGGTAGAAGAGAGAAGAATGGAGAAGAACCGATCTATGATAGGTGAATTGTCCAGCCACCTGATCCCCTCAGAAGCAGTATTAAAATGAACAAAGTTGCAAAAATAATAGTTCAGGCCCCCAGACCAAGTCAATGACACTGGCTAAATATTGTCGAAGTAAATATCATTCCTCACTGTGGCAAGAGAACTGCTGAAATATGAGGATGCTATGTACTAGCATTTTTATATTTCCTGGCTTGCAGACTGTTAAATTCCCAGCCATGATAATGCATATTAACGAGAGGTTGGAAGTTAAATAAATATAATATGAGTAAGGCAAAAAAAAAAAAAGAAAAGAAAAGAAAACCGATGTTTGAATCCACAGTCAATAAACGACCCTGTCTGGCCTTAGGCACCTCCCATGTGGATGATGAGGGAAGGAAGGCCAGGGAAAGGTCATGATGGGCCCATAATCACAGAGTGAGTCAGTAGGGATGTTGGGAGCAAACCCCAGAGCTCTGCCTCGCATTCCACTCCCGTCCGTTTGGAAGTGATGGCCTACTTACTCCTAACCTAAATGCTCACTGAGCCTCCTGTTCTGCTAAATCCTGTGCCTGGCACCAGAGATGAGGTGTGAGGTTGACCCGGTCTCGTGTTGGAAATGAAGTGATTCGTCCAGCATTACCCTAATTGTGTGGTTAATGCATCTCCCTGCTAAACCCCGGTCTTTCCCGATCCAAGTCCCCCACACTGGGGGTTTTCACTGTCTGGTGACACGCCCGTCTCCCCTGCTGCGCCGTGAGCTCTTTGATGGCGGGGAGGAGGCTTGTCTCAGCCAGTCCCCAGCCTGACACTCATTGGACACTCAGGGAACAGCTTTTGAAGAGATTTCCAGGTAGTTCTGCCACTGACAGACGCCTCACCGGGGGAAATGAAGTTGGATAGGCATATTCGTAGGGACATTGATTGCGCTGACAAAAAGTAGCATGCAACCAAAATATCTATTAACCGGGGACTGATTTAAAAAACAAGGTCAGGGAGCTTATTTAGCCATTAAATTAAGGCAGCTCTTCACAGTCTGACATGGAATGCTTTCTAAGGTATATTGTTAGTTTAAGAGACTCTGGGAAGCACAATGCTTATATTATTACTGCCAGTTGTGTTGAGAAAAATAAACAGCTAGACAATACCCATCTAGATTTGTCTTTCCATCGAATAATTCAGGAAGGATACACATGAAACTGGGAATGGTGGCTGGTTCTGGCAGTAAGAATCTGCAGGCCAGGACAGGAGAGAAAGAGAGCCATTCGCCTATGCACAATTCTGTACTTTTTGAGCTTTCTACCCTGTGCATATTATCTATTCAAAAATACAAATGAAAAATTTACATAGAAATTTGTAATGTGTTCTGTGTGTATGTAAATGTTTATTAAAAAGTAGTAGAAGAAAACCAGATAAATTAGCAGTGTTATCCATGAGTGGCCAAATGGTATTAATTCTATCTTCATGCCTATTTTTTCTTTTGGTTCCACATTTTCTAAAATGAGAATGAATTGTTTTTCTTGTTATAAAGAAGTACTAAATAAGCTACTACCATGAACAGATACGTAGTATGGAAGAGTGGGAAAAGCAAGAACTTGATCAGAATCACAGAGCCCAAAACCCTTTAAATGACACAGTTGAGATGTAAACTACTTATTAGCTGTGTGCACCTGGGTAATCATCAACCTTTCTTAAGTTTCAGTTTCCACGGGTGGGAAATGGTGATAGTGACGGTGACAATTCAAGACTGTTAAAGAGGTTAAATGGAATGATTTATATAAAGCACTTAACCCAACACCCTAGTAGACACTCGATATTGGATAGATATGTTAGTTGCAGTACCTCATAATGTGTGAGACTTACTAAATGAGAAATGTAGAATCCTGTATATATATGAAGATAAGTATAAATATAGCGTGCATGTGCATATACGTATGAGTGCAGAAAAAAATAATAATATAATATTTTTGATATTAAAAAAATGAAAAGAGCAATATCTGAGTAGAATGAATTGGCAACTTTAATGACCACTATTTGATGGAGGGATTTTTCAAATTAACCAAACAGTCTGAGGAAAAATATAAAAATGTTCATGTTCTTTAAGCCAAGAATTCCACTTCTAGAAATTTATCTTACAGTAACACATAATTGTACAAGAATGCACACACAAGAATGGTCATCATGGTATATCTGTAACAGCAAATAATTAGAAGTAACACAAATGTCGGCGGATAGGAATTTAGCTAGATAAATCATAGTATATGCTTCCATCTGAATGTTATACACTAGCAAAAAAAAAATTGGACGTATATTATGATACTGTAAGATGTCCACAATATATTAAGTAAACAAAAGGAGGGATTGTAATACAGCACCATGCTATGATCTATTTTTTAAATTTAAAAAGATGATATTAGGCTGGCCTTCCCAGGGCTTTGGATGGCCAAGGGTTGGAGGACTGCTTGAGGTCAGGCATTTGAAACCAGCTTTGGAAATATAGTAAGACCCCATCTCTACAAAATTTAAAAAAAATAGCCAGATGTGGTGACACATGTCTATAATCCTAGCTACTTGATAGACTGAGGCGAGAGACTCACTTAAGCCAGGAGTCTGAGGTTGCAGTAAACTATGACTGTAACACTGCACTCCAGCCTCGGCAACAGAGACTCTGTCTCTGTTTTTTTGAATGTGATATTAGTGAATGATTAGAAAAATTCTAGGGGAAAATGCTTAAAATTATTAGTAGTGATAATTTCTGAGCATGTTTGTGTTATGGAAGAAGACTAATTTTCTGTCATATTTTTCTAAAGCATTTGCATTTTAACTGTGAGTACAGATTATCTATTTAACTAGAATGTGTGTGTGTATGTGTGTGTGTGTGTGTGTGTCTGTGTGTGTATTCACATATAAGAGGCATGATCAAGGTTTCTAAAATTGCTGTAGGAGGCCAAGGAAGATAACGACTACAAACGATTTACTTGATCACATTAGTAAAAGTAAGTTTAGTGGAGTGGTGGGGACAAATACCAGATTGCAGGGGCTTAAGCGGAGAGTAGGAGGTAAAAAAGCAGAGACAGCAGAAGTAGGCAAATCTCTTTAGGAAGTTTGGTTGTGAAATGGAAGAGAGAGAAAACTAGCTTGAGAGGGATGTGTCATCAATGGAGGTCATTACTGAGTAGGCATCCGGCCAATTTTAAATGCTTGTGGGAAGAAATCTGGAGATGGTGACCGAAGCTATAGGGGCAAGAGAGGATAACTGACAGAGCAGGAGCCCAAAGAAGTTTTTAATCTATGTGTTCCAGTGCCGAAATGGAGAGAATTAATTTAGGAAACGATGGATATTATTTGCCTCTTGAGAAACAAGGGAAGAAGGAAAGAGTGGGTACATAAAAGAGTATATTAACTAGTGTGAGAGTAGAAAGCTGAGGTGGTTTGACTTTATTTTTATTATTTTATTACTATTATTATTGTTATTATTATAAACTTCCTAAATTAAAAACAGCTGTGTTATCTGAAGTTCCTAAAATAGATCAAAGAAATAAAGCTATAATGATCTAAAGGTTGTATTTCTTTTTTTTTT
>NW_006949177.1:0-810 GCF_000164805.1 Carlito syrichta | reverse complement strand
CAAATATGATATAAAAGGGGTAAGGGTTAAAAGGTTACAGTTAATTATTTTTAGCAGAAATTTTTTTGTTCCTGTCTGTTGATTTTAACATAATGGAAACAAAGAATAGGGAGGACCAAATAAATCATTGTAGAATGTTTGATTGTAAAAGAAAACATAATGTAAGCTTTTGTGGGCATATGTGTTAGGGGGTTGAGGGTTGAAAATGCCTTATATAAACATGTGAAAATTGAATAAACTTTGGAAGAGTCCCGAACTCGACCCAGGGAGTTGACTTGTGTTTTCTTATTTTGCCGTCTGATTCTCTCACCTCAGGCCCTAACCCTTGTGTTGGAGCTGGACTCTGACATGATGGTATGGTCCTATGTCTTGAAAATCTAAGAAAATCTGTCAAAAACCTACTTGCACTGATAAAGGACTTTGGTAATGTCTCAGGGTACAAAATAAATGTACAAAAGACAGCTACATTCCTATGTACCAGCAACAAGTAGGCAGAAACCCAAATTAGAAACACAATTCCATTCACAAAAAACAAACAACCAAAAAAAAAAAAAGAAAGAAAGAAAAGAAATACCTCGGCATCTTCCTATCAGAATAAGTAAGACCTTTGCAATGACCATAACAAAACACTGCTCAAAGAAATCCAAAAGACATAAACAAATGAAAAATATTTCACGCTCATGGATAGGTAGAATTGACAATTCTAAAATGTCCATCCTACCAAAGGCATTCTACAGATTCAACCATTATCCATTAAGTTATAAACATCATTTCTCTAAGACCTGGAAATAATAATACAGAAATTCATAT
>NW_006949176.1:0-757 GCF_000164805.1 Carlito syrichta | reverse complement strand
TTTTCATGTCCTTGAATTTGCATTTGTCTGATGAAAATCTTACAGGTTCAGCTCAAAGTTGGGAAATCAGAAGCTCTCAATAAAGGGTTTGAAAAAGACAATTACTTCTGTAATTGGAGGACAGATATGACTAAGGATCAACTCAAGGACTTGATTATAGGGGCTAATGAGGTAGAGAGCCAAAGAAATGATACTTCCCACCAGGTAGCTTATATCAAGATAAGGACAGTGATGCAAAAGCAGAGGGACTTAGACATAGAATGAGGACTTGGGGAAAAGTATTGATAAGACTGAAAAATATGAATTTTTATATCCCTTCCAAACTTCGTTGCCAGTAGAGACAATCTCTTCCATTTACCAAAAAGAAGGGTCAGGTTTTGTTGAAAAAAGTTTCAATGATTAAAATAGAAATTGCTGCCTCAGTAAAGGATGCTTGCCTATAGGTCGCAATAAGAATTACACCCTGCCAGCTAGGTGGCTCAGCCTGTAATCCCGTGCCTTTGGGAGGCTGAGGTGAGTGGATTGCCTGAGCCCGCGGGTTCGAGACCTGCCTGGGCAGCGAGACCTCATCTCTACAATAAATCAAAAAATCAGCTGGGCATGGTAGCGCATGCCTGTAGTTCCAGCTACTCGGAAGGCTGAGGTGGAAGGATCACCGGAGCCCAGCAGGTCAAGGCTGCGGTGGCCGGGAGCAGCTACTGCACTCCAGTCTGGGTGACAGAGTGAGACTCCAACTCAAAAAAAAAAAAAGAATCCA
>NW_006949175.1:0-800 GCF_000164805.1 Carlito syrichta | reverse complement strand
GGCAAACCTCTCACTGATAATAGTAACTGCCCCCAAACCCAAAGTCTATTCTACCATTTCAGTCTTTTTAAGGATAGTTGAACACATTCTGTGTCAGGATTACAATTCCATGCACATCTTCTGATAAGTAATAAGCTCATTTTCCAAGTTTCTAGATATTAGTAAGTTTTGGATAAAAGGTAGAATAAGGACTCACAACAGGGCTATCACCTACTTTAAATTAAGTATAATGATATTGTGCATCAGATGCATGTGAACTTAACAGCAGTGAATCTACCATCAAGAAGCTATAATCTCTTCTTCAACTAAGCAAATCCCATTCCTGGACCTGCAAGAGAATGGTACAAACAACAGGAAATGATGACTCAATCAAGGCGCCTTATTTGAGAGGCTCTACCAACAACAGAAGTTTCTTGAGCTGACAACCTTATTAGCCTTTCTTTAAATTCTTATGAGTGAATTTCTAATTTTCATGAATAGATTTCTCATGTGCTATAAATCTAAGGGAAAATTGAGGTTTCTTGGCAATAATTTTTTAGATTTCACTACTGGAAACCATCTCTACACTAATTAAAGAAATTTGATTGCTCTTGAATCCTTATTTTCTTTAATGAATCCTTGTTCAGGAAAAGGAAACACATATGCCCTATGTACCAGAACACCAATACTGTCAACATAATTATTTGTATCACTTGGATTGTTAAAAAATACAGCATTCCACAAGAGATATTTCTGTCTGGTCAGCATCATTTCTCTGAATGCCAAAAGTAGCTTTAGAATCATTCTTTATGCAAAACTGC
>NW_006949174.1:0-733 GCF_000164805.1 Carlito syrichta | reverse complement strand
TTCTCTCCTGTAAATTTGAATTAGATCAAGCTAGTTGTGCTCACTAGTGCGGATAGAACGTCCTTTGTTATTATGACTCATAGGAAAACATTTATATGTTCAGGTTGTAAAAGTGCCATAAAAATGATTTATGGTCTTTGAATTAAAATAGTGTCTGGTAAAGTATTGTTGAGCAGATATTTCCAGAGCACCTAGAGTTTATTCAGAAATATACAGAAATCTTGAAGACAAATTTGGAGTATGACTCCCAATAAGGGTCAATATTTCTTTTTCTTTTTTTTGAGTTGGAGTCTCACTCTGTCACCCAGACTGGAGTGTGGAGCATGCTCCCAGTCACCACAGCCTCACCCTGCTGGGCTTTGGTGATCCTTCCACCTCAGCTACCAAGTAGCCAGAACTACAGGTGCATGTTACCACACCTAGCTAATTTTTTATTTATTGTAGAAACTAGGTCTTGCCAAGTTGCCTGGGAAGGTCTTGAACCCATGGGCTCAGGCAATCCACTTTGGCCTCCCAAAGTGCTGGGATTACTGACTGATCCACTGAGCCTGGCCAAGGGCTAATATTTCAAAAATTCAATCAGATTTATAGAATAATGATTTTTTTCTTCTGGGGTGAATTCTAGGTATGGTTGATGATGACATTACACTGAGGGGAAGAAGAATTGGGGATAATGGACAAATGCTTGAATTGAAGTATGGAGAAAAAAAGATTTAACAGTAGTATCCATTTT
>NW_006949173.1:0-793 GCF_000164805.1 Carlito syrichta | reverse complement strand
AAACTATGTAGGAATATTCAACTTGGTATCTGTTACTTTACTGTTATATCACATGTGTATATCACATGATGTAAAATTATGTTGCTTTCTGTTGTGTTCAGTAGGAAGTTGTTCTAGAAATGTTACCAGTGGTCACTGCTTTTTTCAAAATTGTTCAAGGTAAATGTAAATGCTGCTGTCTTTTCTTCAAAAAAAGGGGGGGGAAGATGTGAATATAAATACAAATCTGAACAGATAAAATGAAATTTCTAGGTAGAGGAATGCACATCATGGGAAGCTCTGGAGTGGAAAAGAGCATGGAGTGCCAAGTTACTAAAAGGAGTAGGCAAATTAGAAAAGAAATCTGATAGGGATGCTAAGGTAGAAGCCAGATAAGACCAAATTCATGAACCTCCAGTTTTTCTTTTCCCTTAAAAAAAACAAACATAAATCTTTAAACAAAAGTAGATCACAAACCTCTTAAAAGTCACACACCATGCCTCTAAACTTTATTTCTTGTCTCTTCTCATAGAGTATTAAAATTTAATAATAAATACTTCCTCCATACATAGATAAATATTATATATTGTTAGCCTTTTAACTTCTAGAATCTCCAAATTATTTGCAGCCTTGGGTAACTTCCAAACCATATTACCATGAAACCCAAGAAAATCTTTCCCAACGTGTTGAATTTTAACATAAAGTTCCTTAGAAACAAAGGGATGTTTTTATGTGGAAAATCATGAGCACCATGTTATTCCACTTGATGACAAAACTTTAGCTCTAACCTGCCGGAGTCCAGCTCCAGCAGGTT
>NW_006949172.1:0-3032 GCF_000164805.1 Carlito syrichta | reverse complement strand
GGGCATTCCTTCTTTTTCTCAGAGATTTCCTTGACTCAGCCTATCTTTGACATACAAGGAAGGATGTTGGGGGGCGGGGGAAGCCACGGTGAGCCAATCACCCTGCACCAGAGCCTTCAAGGCTAGTTCCCCCCAGTGTGTGTGACTGTGTGTGTGTGCGCGCGCATCAGTGGGGATTTCTGCGATAGAAGTAGCCAGATTCCAGAGAGAGGCGAGAGCAGAAAGGAGAGCTAACGAGAGAGAGGAAGAGAGAAAGCAAGAGACCTGGAGGGTGCTCGGAGCTGAGTGAGTCAGACAGAGCTCGGAGGGATGGGGTGAGGACCGGAGGAAGCAGAGGCAGAGGTGGAGCGGGGGCGTGGGTGCCTGCAACCGAGGATCACAGGGCGCTAAATGATCCGGGCTCAGCGGCGCGCTTTGGTGCTGGCTGGAGAGATGCCGCGGAGACCTGGAGATTCGCTGCGCGCCCAGGTACCTACCCGGGACGTGGCGCGGGGCTCCGGGGTGGCTGTGCGCCCAGACGCCTGCCCGGACGGCGGCACAGGACTCCGGTAACCGTGCGCCCTCCGGGGAGCCATGGCGGAGGGGCCCGGGGGTCGTTGTGCGGTGGCGCCCCAGAGGGGCTGAGCCGGCCGCGGGCTGCGTCATGGCGGCGCCGAGTTGCGGGTCCTGAGACCCGGCGGGGGGCGTGCCCCATGAACTCCTGGGACGCAGGCCTGGCGGGGTGCTGTCGGGCACGATGGGCATCTCGCTGCAGTCCAACGCGCCGGTGCTGCTTTGCCTGCGGCACAGAGCCGACATCCGCCGCAAAGCGCGGGTGCTCTTCACCCTCAACCTCATGTGCAGCAACCTGCTGTGCACCGTGGTCAACATGCCGCTCACGCTGGCCGGCTTCGTGGCTCAGCGGCAGCCGGCCGGTGACCGCCTGTGCCGCCTAGCCGCCTTCCTTGACACCTCCCTGGCCGCCAACTCCATGCTCAGAATGGCCGCGCTCAGCATCGACCTCTGGGTGGCCGTGGTCTTCCTGCTGAGCTACCGGGCCAAGATGCGCCTCTGTGACACCACGCTCATGGTGGCCTACACGTGGCTGCACGCGTTCACCTTCCCAGCCCCCGCGTTCGCCCTGTCCTGGTTGGGCTTCCACCAGCTCTACGCCTCGTGCACTGCTGTGCAGCCGGCGGCCCGACGAGCGCCTGCGCTTCGTGGTTTCACCGGCGCTTTCCACGCACTCAGCTTCCTGCTGTCTTTCATTATGCTCTGCTGCACGTACCTCTAGGTGCTCAAGGTGGCCCGCTTCCACTGCAAGCGCATTGACGCTATCACCAGGCAGACGCTTGTGCTGCTTGTGGACATCCACCCCAGGTGAGGGGGCCCCAGACGAGGGTGCCCCAGGCAAGGGTTCCAGCCACGGGGCTGGGGACTTGGTGGGAGCGAGGTCCCTGGCCTCAGAGCCTCCCTTTCTCCTGGGCAAACGAGAGTGAGGTGAGTGGCCAATACTGTGGGGCTTAAACAGGTGCTCAGAGCACCAGCAACCTGGGGCCGCAAAAGTACGTGAGTGAACCCATTTATACTTCGCTTTTTGAGGCATCAGGGTAGAAATCACAGCATCAGAACTTTATTGGGCTTCCTTATACTCGATTGATGTGTTTGTCGTTTTCACTTTAAATGGCACATGGGAAGGCAGCGGTCTTTGTTCACTGTTTAAGAATTTAAAAGGTTTGAATCAGGCCCCTGAGAGGGTGGCCTAGATGCTCAGGAAGCTACTTATCAAGCTCTTCAAACAGAAGTGTGGGTCTTGCCTCTCTCGGGTGTCTGGGCTGCCTCTGTCTCTCGACCCTGTATGTGTGTGAAACCTTATGGAAGTGGGCTGCATCTTCCCTTGTGGTGGCCTTAGAGGGGTGGGATGGGGGGCTCTTCCTGTCCTCCCCAGAATGTATGTCCAGTGTATCCTGGACTTGGTGCCTGGAGACGCCTGCAGAAGAAGTGTCACCCCAGCTCCTGAGACTGAGCCTGCTTCTATCCCATCCCCTCACTGGCTGCTGTTTCTGAGAAAGGCAGGTGGAAGAGGGCAAGTGTGAGTACCCGCTGGGAACCCCTGCCAACCCTGGGAGACTCTGAACTAGAGAAGGAGGTAACTCTCAGCTGAGCTGTCCTGAGCTCACCTCGGCTTTCCCCATGAGAATAAGAAAGTGAGGAGGGAAACAGTTGGCAATGTCTCTGTGAATTCCATTGTTTTATATTTTGTGGTCGCAGGAAAAGGCAGGCTATGTTGCTTGGGACCCTAGATAAGAAGGCACAGGAAGGAAGGGGACAAACTAGAGGTGTCAGTCTGAGCAAGAGTATCTTCAGTTCTGGGCTCTTCCTGCCCATGAACAATAACATGCTGTCCTTGACATTCACCAGCATGCAGAAGGGCATGTGTGTTTGTGTGTGTCCATTGTCCTCCTCAGCACTGCCCGTGTATAACTGCCCATGTATAACTGCTTCGTAGTTATACATCGGACCAAACATCTAGCCACAGACTCTCCTTGCAGAATTATGAACAAAATGTGCATGGAATGATTGCGAGCACATAGATGTAAATGTGGGAACTCCACATACACTGTCTCATGTGTTCACACATAAATTATGTGTGTACCAGACAGCCATGTGTATGCAGGTCACAGGTGTGACATGCGTGCACTTTGCCATAAAGACATGCAGTGTCTCTCACTGTGCATGTGTGTGCATGGTTCAGTGTCCTTCAAAGAGATATTTGCAGCCACAATGGCAGAGCTGTTTCCCTTTCCAGTACCCAGGAGTGGGAGGATCTCTCTTTAGAAGGTGCATCCCTAGGACTTGAGCTGGGGCTGGTCCTAGAAGATGCAGAACAATGTCATTTAACTCATGGGACTTCAGTGGCTTTCACTATGAGTCTAACAGTGGAGAAAGGTTGAGCTGGGAGTGGAATCAGTTATTATTTAGATGAGTACAAACCCCTTCCCTGCTCTTCTTCCAGCTTCCAGATGCGGGGTGGGCTCCTTTTCAGCCCGATT
>NW_006949171.1:0-373 GCF_000164805.1 Carlito syrichta | reverse complement strand
TAGTGTTTGGGCAGAGAGGTAGTCTACTGACTTGAAAGAATCATGTGGCAATTTTCTAGAAATCATTTCTAGAAAATTTCTCTTTTCTCTTTCTCTCCCTTCAGAAAATCATTCATACCTTGACTAGGGATGTAATTACTTTAGTATATACATTGGTCAAAACTCATTTAACTGTAAATGTAGGATATATGTATGTAAGTTATATTTCAATTTAAGTACTTCAAAGGTGATCATAGTAATATTCAGCAATGAGGTATGTGGCACTTTTTCTAGGATGAGTTCCTGAACTTTTAATTGTCAGTCCTCATATATGTGGATTTCTTAAAGTGTGAAGCTTTTGTCCATTACACAATCTCCATTAGACATCCCCAAG
>NW_006949170.1:0-822 GCF_000164805.1 Carlito syrichta | reverse complement strand
TAGTTTTTCATTCAATTCCCTATGCAGCTAATATTCTTCCATTAAATCTTTTTTACAACCAGCTTGTGTTGTTTTTAAACTGGCAAGAGTCTAGATAATGTAGAACTGGTATTATAGAGTGGCCGGCATGGCAACAGACAGTATGGCAGAAGATTGTGTTACTCAGACTAACATTCAAATCCACAGCATTAATCTCTGGACATAACTCTTAAAGGAAAGTCAATACTACAATAAATCACAAAAATAGTAATAATAGAATCATACATATTTATGCCAAATAAGACATAAATGACTAATATTAAAGTGTTATGAAAAGTACAGAAGAATGCTGCTAATGATGAAGTTTTTTGGAAGAACCATATTTTATTATTCCCATTGGTTAGCAATTATGCACTCAATGTTTTGTGAAGCAGACAATGCTCTCTATGAAGACTCAAACATATTTCCTGAAATAAAGACTAGAGTTTTAATCTCCATATTGTTACTAAAGTCATATTTCTTTTTTCATTCTCAATCCATATTTTCAATGTTAACATTTCAAATGGTTATGTGCAGCCCAAGTCTTAATGGTGTCCACTTTATACTATGACTATTGTTTGCATTTCAAGGTTCTGATAATATTCCCAATTCAAAATCCTTTTTATTTGTGCACAACTACTTTTTTCATTCAGGAAAATAATAATCTAGGTGACTTGTTGTAGCCACCCAGATCTCAGATAGCTCCACAAACTCTTTAGATATTGGATCTTCCTAACCACACTTACTAGACCCATCACCAAATATTAGCATCCATTTTCCAGGACTGAGAGGTGAAAGTGCATA
>NW_006949169.1:0-3653 GCF_000164805.1 Carlito syrichta | reverse complement strand
CTAATTCAGATTTACAGGAGAGAAAACTGAATTTTTCTTTACTTTTTCATTAAAATACTGAGCATCAACATTTCTTCAACCTTCAGTACATGGCCACCAAACATTTAGTATATACTGAGAGAAAAACTTTTTGAAATAAGCTTAATTAAATGGATATTTTCTTATAAGTCATTCTGAAAAGTCCTATCCTGAAAAGTAACTTGCCCTCTAAGGTAGAGAGAAAACTCTATATAAGAAAATATCAAAGAATAGAGTCATTATTAAGTCATTCAATTTTATTCTTATATAACCAATCTTTTCAGGGGTCAAGTAACCTTTATTTGTCCTCCCAAATTGAGCTATTAGTTTGAATAATGTGCCTCTTCCCATTTTATTTCTTCCTTTCATGACTCTGTATGGCAGCCTCTTTGTTATTCTTAGGAAGCTTTGTTTGAATATGATAAAAGCAATGCAAATATTTGTGATATTCATGCTACTGGTAGTTTGACCTTTGGTTTAACATTTCAAAGAATATTTTTAAGAAAGTAAGACATTTTCATTGATAATTAAATTATAAAAACCTTGATGCTAGGGTATTTTTTTGTTTTGTTTTGTTTTGTGTTTTTTGATTGAGTTGCTATGTAAAATGATATTTTGATGCCTAGTATTGGTGCTTGGGGCATAGACTCCAAGACTAGCATTTACTTAACATTTACTAGTTTACACAATTGAGGTTCTTAGAAGACTTTTTTGCACATAATAAATGCTAGTTAAGGATTAATGCATTACTAGTAGTCTTAGTATTAGTAGTCTAACTGGAGTACATTAGTGTTTGAGGTCATAATTATTACACACACGTATGTGTATGTGTGTGCCATATAAGCTGTGGAATGTGAGATATACTAAAGTAAAGCATTCTTTTGTATGTTCTTTATTTTACACTTGTTGACTATATATAAGTCTACATATTTACCTATAGGTCAACCAGTTTTTGTATGCATTATTTTTATGCTTTTGAAGAATAAAGAAGACTGAATATTTCTTAAATGTGAGCAAACATCATTTTATCATTTCTGTAAATTATTGTTTCATCCATTCACAAATCACTAAAATAAAGATAAAACTGGGCATTCTTGGCAACACTCAAGGTAAAATGGGAGTAGTATTTACCACGAATGGCCTGGGAGGTAAAGAAGTCACCAGAAAAATGCAACAATGAGTAGCTATGTTTTCCATGACACCTGCTCTTACTGTTTACCACATTATCATAAAAAACGCCTTTAGTAAACTCTCCTTAATTGTACTGATTTGTGTAAGTTATATATGTACCCCCTGGACTTTGATTAGAATGGTACTTTTTTTTTCAGGAATAGCCCTAGAAACCACATCTTTATGGTTCTGAGATTGAGTTGTTTGTATATTTAAGGATTATAAAAATAACCCCTTGCAAGAGGAAAAAGGATATGGGAATCTTCAACTTGAGGTGATATCATCATTACACAAATTATCAAATCATTATAGGAGGAGTGTGAGTGGAAGGAAAGGCATGAAGGTAACCCCTTTTGGAATTTGATTACTGTGACAATAATAATGAATACAAGGATTGAAGAATTAGCTGTTATTCTCTGATACTCTCATGATAGATTGAAAATTTACTGTAAATTTTCACTCTTCCCTATATTCACATACTTTGGTAGCTTTGGACCAGCTTCTATTAAGAAGAGTTTCATTTTTCATGTCCTTGAATTTGCACTTGTCTGATGAAAATCTTGAAGGTCCAGCTCAAAGTTGGGAAATCAGAAGCTCTCAATAAAGGGTTTGGAAAAGACAATTACTTCTGTAATTGGAAGACAGATATGACTAAGGATCAACTCAAGGACTTGACTATAGGGATCAATGAGGTAGAGAGCTAATTAAATGATACTTCCCACCAGGTAGCTTATATCAAGATAAGGACAGTGATGCAAAAGCAGAGGGACTTAGACATAGAATGAGGACTTGGGGAAAAGTATTGATAAGACTGAAAAACATGAATTTTTATATCCCTTCCAACCTTCCTTGCCAGTAGAGACAATCTCTTCCATCTACCAAAAAGAAGGGTCAGGTTTTGTTGAAAAAAGTTTCAATGATTAAAATAGAAATTGCTGCCTCAGTAAAGGATGCTTGCCTATAGGTCGCAATAAGAATTACACCCTGCCGGCTTGGTGGCTCAGCCTGTAATCCCGCGCCTTTGGGAGGCTGAGGTGAGTGGATTGCCTGAGCCCACGGGTTCGAGACCCGCCTGGGCAGCGAGACCTCATCTCTACAATAAATCAAAAAATCAGCTGGGCGTGGTAGCGCATGCCTATAGTTCCAGCTACTCAGAAGGCTGAGGCAGAAGGATCGCCGGAGCCCAGCAGGCCAAGCCTGCGGTGACTGGGAGCGGCTACTGCACTCCAGTCTGGGTGACAGAGTGAGACTCCAACTCAAAAAAAAAAAAAACAAATTACACCCTAACATAAACTAGATGGAGAAATGGGCTAACTCTGGAAGGATATAGTCTTTGCAATAAAAAGAGTTGTAGAGCCAGGTTCGTGGCTCAGCCTGTAATCCTACGCTTTGGGAGGCTGAGGTGAGTGGATTGCCTGAGCCCCTGGGTTTGAGACCCACCTGGGCAACTTAGCGAGACCTCATCTCTACAATAAATTTAAAAATCAGCCAGGCATGGCAGCAGATGCCTGTAATTCTGACTACTCAGAAGCCTGAGGTGGAAGGATTGCCGAAGCCCACCAGGTCAAGGCTGCAGTGGCCAGGAGCGGCTAGCACTCCAATCTGGGCGACAGAGTGAGACTTCAACTCAAAAAAAAAAAAAAAAGGAGTTGTAGAATCTTGCTGAATTGTGTCAGGAGAAGTATGTGAAATTTATATGGGAATGGAAGCTATAGCCGTTATATTAAATAAGAAGTCGATTTGCTTGGACCTAATTCAATGTCAGCAGTTACTTTTGATGTAATATGCTGCCTTAAGCACCTACTACTGGTTTTAACAGTCTACTAGATTGGTTAATTGACATCTGAACTCAGTGGCATCCTAAAGTGAGTTTTAAAAATTCCTAAACACATTAAAACATCCCCAAAGAATCCTTCAGAAAACCTTGAAATAGCTGTATTATGTCAAAAAACTCATCTACCGTTAACTGTAATTACTAAGGCCATAAAAGACATTCTTTTTACATTCATTTGAGTTATGCATTGGTAAGTTGGGGAGACCAGTATCTTCGCAGAACACTACTTTCCTTACTAGTCTGGGTGATGATGAAAATGATAGTTCAATTGGACTCTTTGCTCCTAGTGGAAATAATAGATTCCCAGAAAGCTGGAAGACAAGTATGATTACAAGAAGTCACAGAAATGAAACAGTGATGAAGGCACTGTGATCCCTCAGGTAATCTTCAGTGATGCTGATTTTGATCATAAGTCACTAGAATTGTTATAGTGAATTGTATATGTTTCACATATACAGGTAGAAAATGTTTAGCTCTGATGACCAGAAACTTAAATCCAATGATCAAAGTGGATATTCAGAACCTGTTATCTAACTACTAGGTATAAGCCCATTTTGGTAGGTTAAACCCCTCTATTGAGTGGTATGCTGATTTTTTTCAGAATATATTCTGAATTTTTTCACAGAGATGG
>NW_006949168.1:0-753 GCF_000164805.1 Carlito syrichta | reverse complement strand
TAATGTTTATGTTAAAATACCTGAAGAACATAGTGGAAAGAAAAATTAAGATATCACTTCAAAAGAAGCAATAAAAATTTAAGAATCCAATTGAGATCTACTAGACTTACACTCATATCACATGCTACACAATATAATCTGCCAGTGTAGATGACCTAAATAAAATAGTAGTAATAATGATAGTGGTAATAATACCCCCAAGATGACGGTATCTCAAACTAAAGCAGTAATTTTATTTTCTCTGATTCTCCTGATTGTTACCATCTTTTAAACTAATTTATCTTCTATCTCATCTCTCAGGAGCATAGTCACAGCCTGAATAGCAGTAGTATTGATCACCATGTATTACAGCTGTTAAGTTGCTATTACTGATGCATGTAGCAGCAATAGTATATTCATCTCCAAAAAAAAGGAAAAACGATTTCTTTACTTCAGAGATATGCACATGAATGATAAGAAAGAGTTTTTCAACCCCTTGGGAAAATGAAGAAGCTCTTTCACAAAGAACTGTAGTGTCTATAGCTCACATCTGCACTGTTGAGTGCCATTGGATACAAAAGATCCTTCTTCAAATTTTCTGTCAGTCATCTACACCATATGAGATTAGAGAAGCAGTGTTAATGCCACAGGGAGTATGTTCATGTCTAGCAATTTGAATGAAAATTGAAAGAAAGAAAAAAATATTTAATTTATTTAAATGCCAAGCAATCAGCATCAACCAATTATTTAACTGCTGCAGAAACATGCTTTTGC
>NW_006949167.1:0-798 GCF_000164805.1 Carlito syrichta | reverse complement strand
TCAGGGTACAAAATAAATGTACACAGACTGTTACATTCCTATGTCCCAGCAACAAGCAGGCAGAAACCCAAATTAGAAACACAATTTCCATTCACAAAAACAAACAACCAAAAAACAAAAGAAAGAAAAGAAATACCTCGGCATCTTCCTATCAGAATAAGTAAGACCTTTGCAATGACAATAACAAAACACTGCTCAAAGAAATCCAAAAGACATAAACAAATGAAAAATATTTCACGCTCATGGATAGGTAGAATCGACAATTTTAAAATCTCCATCCTACCAAAGGCATTCTACAGATTCAACCATTACCCATTAAGTTATAAACATCATTTCTCTAAGACCTGGAAATAATAATACAGAAATTCATATGGGAGCATAACCAATGGCCAAAGAAACAAAGCAGGAGATATTGCACTTCTAGACTTTAATCTTTATTCTACAGCTACAGTAAAAAAAAAAAAAAACAAAAACCAACCAAACAAACAAAAAAAAAACAGCCTGGAATTGTTACAAGAACAGGAACATAGATCACTGGAATATGATACAGATTTTGAAAAAAAAAGTCTTACTTCCTCAGTCAATTCATCTTTGTCAAAACCTCCAAAACCAGCACTGGGGAGACAAGAACATATTCAGCAAATGGTGCTGGGAAAACTCGCTGATCACATGCAGAAAATGCTACATGACCCCAACCTATCACCATACAGAAAAAATAACTCTAAATAGGTCAAAGACCTAAACATAAAATTTCAAAATAAGAATCTCAGAAGATGCAGGTGACACCCTCATGGAAAT
>NW_006949166.1:0-5987 GCF_000164805.1 Carlito syrichta | reverse complement strand
TTCTGGCAAACATGGACACATCACAATAATATATCTAATTCTCTTCCATATCTCAGAGACATTGCCTTACTCTAGAGATGAGACACAGTGAGTTTGAACCATAGTCTAAAACTATAAGGCTAGTTCACGATGGAGATGGACAGAAATCCTAGATTCTCAAGTAAACACGTAAGGAGGGGAAATGAATGGAGGACCTAGTAGACTGGACTGAGGCAAAGAGAGTCCTGTGCCTGTTTAAAATGGTCTTTTTCCTCTTTTTGTCTGGATTATGTTCACCAAAGAAAACCTTAAACTTACTATGATTTCCAAATCTTCAGGGCAGACTCATTGAGTTAGTGGCACATTTTCAACAACTTTTTTTGTTTTTGCAGGATACTTAAGTTTTCATGTATTACTGTACATACAATTAGTTGTTTTACCCCTTTGTTTAGTCCCCCTACTTCCACTGCAATCACTCTCATTAGCCATTTATCTTAAAGGTGTATCGTTTCCCTGGTATTACTATTTATTTCATTATGTATGTACCTCTGTACTTAAATGTAAAGAGAATTTTCAAGTTTAATGTAGGTATGAGTGTGCATGTCAAAAGAGTGCAACTTGAGGAATTGGTATGTATTAATAAATTGTTGCAGAAAACAAGCTTATGAATAAACACATCATGTCACATAATAGCCCTCCCGTTTCATGGGGAGAATATGTCAAACGACTCTCTTAGCAGATTTCAATTATATGAGGTATGATTGTTAACTACAGTCACCGAGCTGTACCTTAGATTTTCACAATATATTTCTCATAACTGTAAGATTATATCACGAGACTACCATCCCCGTTATCCTCATCACCCAGGCCCTGGTATTTGCCATGCCACTTTCTCTTTTGCGTATGTGTGTATGTGAGTTTGACTTTTCTAGATTGATTGTTTTAGAAAGATCATGTGACATTTGTCTTTCTAAGTGACAGGATTGCCTTCATTAAAATAAAAAAATTAAAGCTGGTATTCCATTGTGGATATATACCACAGCTTTTTTATCCTGTGTACATTCTTAGGTTTTCTTTACATTTGTTGTTATTATGAATAATGTGACAGTTTACATAGGAATTTAAATACCTCTGCAAGATCTTGATATCAGGTCTAATGAATGTACACACAGGAGTAGGATTGCTCAATCATATGGCAGACAGATTTATTACTTTTTTGAAGAATCTCCATAACATTTTCCATAATGACTGCATCTGTCTACATTTTCAACAGCAGTGTGCCGGCGTTCTCCTTTCCCCACATCCTTGACACCGTTTGTCATCCTTTCGTGTTCATAGTCACACTTTAACGGTGTATTTTGGTATCAATTGTGGTAACGGTTATATTGAGGTATCACCTTGGCTGTATTGACGTTTACACAGCGGTTACCTAGAGAACAGGTAAAGTGTAATTTCTGGGTGTATCTGTGAGGATGTTCTCACGGGAGACTAACATGTGAGTCAGATTTATTGGGGAAGGTCTGCTCTCAGAGTGGTCAGTCATCATTCGATCACCAGAGGGTGGGATTTTCAAAAACAGGCAACTTCTCTCTTCTGGAGCTGAGATAGGGTATTTTTTTCCCCCTTGTCCTTGGACATCAAAATTCCAAGCTTTCTGTCTTTAGGACTTCAAGACTTTACAGCACAGCCCTCAGGTTCTTATGCCTTTGACTTTGTTTTGAGAGTTACACCATAAGCTTCTGTGTTTCTCAGGCCTTCACAGCTGAACTGAGCTATGCTACCATCATCTCAGGTCTCCAGCTGGTAGACAGCCTCTCCTCAGATTTCTCAGCTTCCACGGTGACATATCCCCTCATAAGATCCCCTAATAATCCCCCACGCCTGTACTTTTATGCATATCTCCATCAATGTCTATCTCTATATATCCCAGTCATTCTGTCTCTCTGGGAAACCCTAATATAATTAGTCCTATACTATGTAATTTAATGTTTGTGTGCATATATTTACATTTCACGTTTAAAATATCTGGCTATATATTATATTGCATTTAGTATTTTCTACTGATCTGCAAGTCTCTAAGATCATTATATGCACATTACTTCTGCTGCTCCCAACTCTGGGCTATTAGTCTCTGACCAGCTTCTGCCTTACTTTACTTCCCCTCCATCTTGCAGTGGACACTCAGATTTTTGGAGGTCACCAACACCACACACAAATGGCTCCCATGAGCCTGTATGACGTTTCCTCTGGCATATTACCAATGAGCAGAATTGTTCCGTATATAAACAAGATTGTTTATTTAGAATGAATGCAGCATTTACTCTGCAAGGATAGAGGCTGTGGAAAGAGTCTATGCACGTATTTTCACAAATGAATTAATGGCTCAGTGTTTAATGTTCTCACAAACTGGGTATCTAAAGAAAGTGGTGACAGGCGACCTGACTGTCTTTAATCCCAGCACCTGAAAAGGCCAAGGCGAGTGGATTGCTGAGTCCACGGGTTCAAGACCAGCTGGGGTAACTTGTTGAAACCTCATCTCTACAATCAAACAAACAAACAAACAAAAAAGTAGCTATGCATGCTGGCGAGCGCTTTTAATTCCAGCGTCTTGGAACAATGAGGTGGAAGGATAACTTAACCCCGGCAGGTCGAGGCTGTGGTGGCAGAGAGCATGCCACTGACCTCCAGCCTGGGCAACAGAGTGCGACTCCACCTCAAAGACAACCAAAGCTAAAACAAAAAAGAAACATAATCGCAAAGGTGGCAGTATTCAGAAGTGGGGTCTTTAAGAGATGATTGGGTCATGAGGGCTCTGTCCTTTTGATGGATGAATTCATTTAAGGATTGATGCATTCATGATCAAGGGAGTGGGACTAGCGGCTTTATAAGAAAAGGAAGACAGACCTGGACTAGCATACTTAAATCCTTCGCCAATGATTTAGTTTGAATGCTTGTTTCCCAAAATCTCATTTTATAATTTACTCCCCAATGCTGGAGGTGGGTCCCAGTGCGAATGTTTAGATCTGGAGGCTACATTCCCCCTTCATTTATTATTGCACTGAGGGGTGTGAGTGAGTTCTCACAGTATTGAATCCCTCCAGTGCTGTATGTGCTTCGTGGTTTGTTTCTGATACCGTTTGGCTCTGTTAAGCAGGCTGAAGTACAGAAGCACCGTCATAGCTCTCTTTAGCCTCGATCACCTGGTCTCAATGATTCTCTCAGCTGCGCCTCCCCACTAGCTAGGACTACAGGCTCTGGCCACAAGTATTGGCCAATATTTATGTATCTATGCATTTATTTAAGAGACAAGGAACCCCTCCGTTGCCTTGCTAGAGGGCATGAGTGATCCCAGCTCACTAGAGGGCTCACCCACCAACTCCAGCTCCTGGGTTCTAGTGATTCTTTTATCTCAGCTGCCCTAGTAGATGAGACTACAGGTAGGTGCCAACACAACCACCTAGGTGTTTGTTTGTTTTTGTTGTTGAGGGAGGTCTCACCTGTGTTGCCCTGTCAGGTCTCTAGATCCCAGGAGCAATCCTGATACATCCACCTCTCACGGTACAGGATTGTCTGACAGGAGTCACCGTGCCCAAACTAATTTTTTTTCTTTTTTGTGGTGACAGGGTCTCATGCAATCTTCCCATCTGTCTTCCAAAGTGCTGAGATTGCAAGTGTGAGCCACCACACTCAGCTAGAGCTAATTGGTGATGGGCCTGCCTACTCATGTCTGTAAGCTCACTTGGAGAGGCCAAGATGGGAAGTTCTCTCAAGCCTCAGAGTCCAAGACAATAGAGAGCTCTGATCAAGCCCCTGCACTGCATCCTGGATGACAGGTAGAGATATCTAAAAACAAAATAAAACAAAACAGAAAGAAAGCAAAAACCACTATGATCCAGGGCCCTGCCTCCTTTCTGCTTCAGGGTCACCTCTACAGGTTCCAATCCTGATTTACCCGACTAAAATCAATCAATCGATTTCACAACAGGAGCAAAAGGAAAACACTTTAATCATCATGTGCAATTTCAACAGAATAACATTGCCAATGAGTAGATCTCAAACAAGAGTTTCTTAACATATAACTCATTATTTGAAGAGAGTTTTTCTAACGAGGAAACATTGAGGCTAGTTCAGTAGAGCAAGCCAAAGAATGATCTTCATGGCAGAGAGGCTCTTAGGCATGCAGGTCACAGTCCCAGTTCCAGAGGCCACAGGGGCAGTATGCGCTCCCCCACTGGGGTATCTCAGGCTCCTTCCAGGGCATCAGTTGGAGATGGTCAAGCTGTGGGCCCGCACCAAGGCTGGCATTCCTCCCCTGTGCGGATTCCTCCATATGGCCAGCCTTGGTTTTCAGCAGCTTGCGGGGCTGGCCTGGGCTCTGAGAGGATCCCTGGGCATCTCTCTGTCCACCTGCCGAGGTGGTGGCATCTCCTGGCTGATGCCAAACCCATCGGACCTCTTTGATGGTAGCCCCTGCCTCTTGTTGAGGTGACTGGCGCTCCGTCATCATTTTAGTCGCTGGTTCCTGGACTTCTGCGTCTCGACAGCGTTTTTGGCCCCTCTCAACTCCAGAAGCAGCTCCGTGCCTGGTGGACGCCCAGCTTTGCAGCTTGAAAGCACTGGAGTCCACTTTTCCACAGAACTGAGGGCATTGGCAGGAGTGGCGACTAAGCCCAGCAAAGTTATCTAGAGCCCAGGCCCAGGCTGCTCTTGGTTCAGGTTTGGTGGCATGCAGGGCTCCAGACATGGCTGCCTCCAAGACCACTCTTCCAAAGCTGATGGGTGGAATTCCATAGCTTCAGCCTCCTAGGCCAGACCAGACTAAGCCAAATAGCTTGAGAAAGGGCATATGACCCAGTCCTTTGCTCACCCCCTGCTTATAGAGCATTCTGTCTTGTATAGGAAGTAACATACCAAAATCTAATCAGGTGGGGATTCCCACTCATTATCCATGCAAATTGTTTCAGACGCTGATAGGATTATGGACAAGATTGTGTCATTCTTGAAGGCACTATTGGAATTCCTTGAGTTTTTATTGAATCGGGTAGTGGTAGGATGGGATGAGAGGAATGGCCCAGTTTTTGGCAGTTTCCATCCATCATACAAAGTCTTTTCATTTCAGGCCAACATAGACAGATTATAGTAATATATCTAATTCTCTTCCCATATCTGAGAGACATTGTCTTACTGTGACACTGGGACTCAGTGAGTTTGAACCATAGTCCAAGACTATAGAGCTACATCTCGCTGGAGATGGACAGAAATCCTAGGTCCTCAAATAAACACATAAGGTGGGAAAATGAATGAAGGAGTTGTTAGACTGCACTGAGGAAAAGAGAGTCCTATGCCTATTTAAAATGGTATTTTTTTCTCTTTTTGTCTGGATTATGTTCACAAAAGGGACCCTCAAACTTACTGTGATTTCCATATCTGCAGGCAAATTGATTGAGTTAATGTCTCATATTTTTTCATGTAATTATGTGCATACTATTACTTGTTATTCCCCTTTGTTTATTCCCCCTATTTCCAATGCAATCCCTCTCATTAGTCTTTTATTTTAAAGACTAATCTCTCTCATTAGTCTTTATTTATTCCCCCTATTTCCACTGCAATCATTCCCATTAGTCTTTTATTTTATAGGAAGTGACATACCAATTATTTATTTCATTATGTATGTACGTATGTACTTAATGAAAAGAGAATTTTCCAGCTTTATTTAGGTATGATTGTGTACATTTAAAGTGTGCAACCTGAGGAATTGGTATGTATTATTAAATTATTACTGCAAACAAGCTGATTAACATACACATCATGTCACATAAAAACCCTCCCTTTTTATTGTGAGAAGACATAAAACTACTCTTTTAGCAGATTCCAAATATATAATGTATTCTTGTTAACTACAGTCACTGAACTATACTTTAGATTTCAAGAACCTATTTCTCATAACTGTAAGTTTATTCCTCGAGACTAGCAGCGCCATTATCCTCAGCACCCAGCCCCTGGCGATG
>NW_006949165.1:0-736 GCF_000164805.1 Carlito syrichta | reverse complement strand
CCTCACCCAGTTAAGACATTTTAAAAATAAGCGACGCCAGCCATGGTGGCTGACGCCTGTCATCCCAGCACTTGGGAGGGCCATGTCGAGAGAATTACATGAGTAAGGTGTTCAAGACCAGTCTGGGCAAATTCGTGAGACCTCATCTCTACAGTACAAACTCAAAATATCAGCCAGTCTGAGTGGAGCACACCTGTAGTCCCAGCTACTTGGAGTGTGAGGCTGAAGGGTTGCCTGAGTGAAGCAGGTAGAGACTGTGGTGGCTGTGAGTGCTACTGCATTCCAGCTTTGGAAACAGATTGAGAACACAGTTCAAAACCAAAAAAAAAAGAAAGAAAGAATGAGAGATTTCACTGATATTTATATCAAAAACTTGAAATCTAATTTTTAAATTTTCTTTTGGTAGCCAGTCCAACTCTGTTGCCCAGACATGAGAACAGGGGCATGTTCATGGCCACCACAGCCTCGGTCTGCTTGGCTCAGGCAATCCTTCATTCTCAATCTTCCCAGCAGCTGGAACTATAGTCTTTAGCCTACAAAATACCTGGAAATACAGGGATGTACCAGCATGTCCTGCTAATTGTTCTATTTATTGTAGAGGAGTGGTCTTGCCTAGTTTCCCAGGCTGAACTGGAAACTTGGAACTCAAGCAATACTCATGTCTGTGCCTGCCAATGTCCAGGGATGACAGGCATTAGCCACCTCATCCAACTAAGGTGGTTATTATAAAAATTTT
>NW_006949164.1:0-640 GCF_000164805.1 Carlito syrichta | reverse complement strand
AAAGGCTAGGGAGGTCTAGGGAGAGATATTGGGGCCGAGCTTTTTCCCATGCACGACAGAGAGGGGTGAGCTCCTTCCCCATATCAGCAAGAAATAGCCCCCTGGAGCTCCCCCAGTTCATTCCTGAAAAGGAAGGAGCCTCAGTCTTGGGAAGTTTAGCCTTGAGACAGGTGAACGAAGACTCCCATGTCAAAGTCTGGCCAGGCTAGTGTGCAGGCTGGGGCAGGTGGCACTGAGGCGTGAAGGTGTCCGGGCATTCCTTTTTTTTCTCAGAGATTTCCTTGACTCAGCCTATCTTTGACATACAAGGAAGGATGTTGGGGGGCGGGGGAAGCCACGGTGAGCCAATCACCCTGCACCAGAGCCTTCAAGGCTAGTTCCCCCCAGTGTGTGTGACTGTGTGTGTGTGCGCGCGCATCAGTGGGGATTTCTGCGATAGAAGTAGCCAGATTCCAGAGAGAGAGAGAGAGAAAGAGAGAGAGAGAGAGAGAGAGAGAGAGAGAGAGAGAGAGAGAGAGAGAGAGAGAGGAGGAGGGGGAAGAACAAGAGGGGAGGAGAAAATTGGGGGTGGGAGAAACAGACGGAGAGAACAGCGCAGGGGGCGGGGAGAGGGAGAGAGGTGGAGGCGAGAGCAGAAAGG
>NW_006949163.1:0-725 GCF_000164805.1 Carlito syrichta | reverse complement strand
CCGAATTGTACCCCACATCTTTAAATTAGTGAGAAAAAAGAAGCCACTGATACCAAGCATGGTGACTTGTGTCAGTAGTCAAATCTACTTGGGAGGGCTGAATTGGGAGGTTCACTTGAGTCCAGGAGTTGGAGCCTATAGTGAACCACGATTGTGCCACAGCACTCCAGCATGGAAAACAGAGCAAGACCCTATCTCTAAAATAGATAAGATGGATCTACTGATAAAACAATGTACGTATAGCTCCTGTAACATTTCATTCATACTGTGAATTTTATTATAAAATAAATAAACTGTTCCATGTTTTCCATGCTACTTACACTTATCAAATTTCTTTGCAAAACAACTCTTTACAACAATTTTACATTAATTAATTCAGAACTTTCTGTATTTTCCAAACTACTAGAACTTCAACCAAGTCTGTATTCCTATATTTTTGAGGTTCATATCCAGTGTATCTTTGAATAGATATAACAGAAATGAAGGCATTCCCACATATTGTACATTCATAGTTTTTCTCCAGAATGAGCTATATTATGCCATCAAACACAACTGGAACGACTATTGGCCTTTCCATATTTTTTTAGATTCACAAAGCTTTTCTTCAGTATGGGTACTTTCAAGTTTTCAAAAAGAACTGAAAAAAATTGAAGGCTTTACCACAATGCTTACAGCCATAGGGTTTTCTTCAGTTTGGTTTTTTTTTCATTTACCTGAAATCTGGG
>NW_006949162.1:0-732 GCF_000164805.1 Carlito syrichta | reverse complement strand
ACATAATGGGAGGAACCTTGACTACTGAGTAATCTTTATGCTTCAAGCACTTGTGTACAGCGCTCTGCTAAATGTGGTAGACATGGTGGATTTCATTCCCAAGAAGTAAAGAGAACCATGTGTTCACACCTATCCAAAAATTTCTCTAGGGATAAGTGACCATTCAAGAATCCTCTAAACGTGGTAGTCTTTTTTTTTTTTTAAGCAGTGTTTATTGAGAGGACTGAGAATCTCTCAAACTGGGAGGTGACATGAGGGGCTTGCCCAAGAGGTCGTCTTTTATTATTAGGGCCACGGAGTCCTGTTGGAGCTTGGTTATAGCACAACTGAATAATATTTTTTTTTTTTTTATTTTTTTATTTTTATTAATCAGTAGTTTTTATTATGGTTTTGTGGGGTACAGTTAAGGGTAGGTGTACAATGACGTTTCATTCAGGCACCCTGTAGATAAGAAGTGTTTTCCCATCCCCCGACAGATATTTGCTACTGTTAATCCCATCCCCCTCCCCCCCGTAGGTTCCCAGTACCATCCGTCATTTTCTCATAGTATTGCATTGGATGTTCAAGGTCTTAAGAGAGAAGATAGACAAATGGGACCTTATTAAACTGAATAATATTTTAATGCATTCTTTAGTTTAGAAACTCGTGGATGTGTAACAGCCTTTGAGCAGTTTTTTCTACAGGACCTGAACATTGCTTTTACAAAGATCATAATCAATTTTCCAGAATTTT
>NW_006949161.1:0-5110 GCF_000164805.1 Carlito syrichta | reverse complement strand
GTGCTAACATATTATTTGGTTGTGCTATAACAAAGCTCCAACAGGACTCCGTGATCATAATGATAAAAGACTACCTCTTGGCCAACCCCCTCATGTCCACTCCCTGTTTGGGTGTTTCTTGTTCCTCTCAATATAGACTGCTTCAAAAAAAAAAAAAAGACGTCCAGTCTCGGTGACGTGGCCCGCAATCCCATGCCTTTGGGAGGCTGAGGTGAGTGGATTGCCTGAGCCCATGGTTTTGAGACCCACCTGGGCAGCAAGAACTTCTCTCTACAATAAACAAAAAAATTGCCCGGGTGTGGTAGCATGCACCTGTAGTTCTGGCTACTTTTAAGCCAGTTGCTGAATGATCACTGCAGCCCAGCAGGTCAAGGCTGCGGAGACTGGGAGTGGCCACTGTACTCCAGTCTAAGGGACAGAGTGAGACTCCAACTCCAAAAAAAGATTACCTCATTAGAAGATTCATGAATGGTCATTTAGCCCTGGAGATATTTTTGCATAGGTGTGAACACATGGTTCTCTTCACTTCTTGGGAATGAAATCCACCTTGTCTACCGCATTTGGCAGAGCACTGTACACAAGTGCTTGAAGCCTAAGAATTGCTCAGTAGTCAAGGTCCCTCCTATTATGATGTCAAAGTTCTGAGGCTGATGTCATGAATGACAATTTTACATGCTTGTTTCCCTGACTTTACTTACCTCTTTTAAAGTAAAAATTAGCCTTTTAGTCAATCTACAGTTTCAATGAAATAACCATTAAGATAACAACATTCTTCTAAGACCTGGAAATTACAATAAAGAATTCATATGAAACCATAAACAATCATGAATAGCCAAAAGAATTTTATCAAAAGAAGTAAAGCAGGAATTATTGCAGTTCCAGACTTCAAACATTACTATATGTTTATGTTGGAAACCAGACATGGAGGCCCACCTGAGCATTAGGGATCCAGGTGTGCTGCGGACCCTGAGACCAGCAGATTGTGTTCAGGAGCTGAAGGCCCATTCTCTCCTCCTTTGTTGTTTGGCATGACCCACTAGCAGGGACTTTGATAATCTAAGCATGAAGTTCTGAAAATATGACAGGCATGGCTGACTCTAGGGATCCATTGTTCCTGTTTCTCACAGACTGAGGTTTTGGCTTTACAATTAACAGAGTTCAAACTCAGGTCACATTTGGGATCCTTATACATGATACGAGCTTCTTTATAAGATTTTAAGGCATATTTGTAGAATTAGTATATACATTTAGAGAGCTGTTTCCAGCTTTAGATGGTATAGATGGTTATCTAGACTTACCAGAAATGGCCCAGCATGAACTTTGGACTGGGCCACATTCCTAAGAGCCCAGCATCCACTTTGGGCTGGGCTGCATTCTTTTAAACCTGTTCTTTAGTTACAATTAGTGTACGTTTTTTCTATTTGTAATAGAAACTGAATTTATTTTATTCATAGAAAGTATTATAGAATAGGTTACGCTACGTCAGGGAATTATGTTAGTTCAAGCATGATCAAACATGATACTTTGAGGTTGTATAGAATAAAGCTAACCTTAGAAATTCCATGGGTCCCACTTTTCTACTAATTGCGATTTTGGATTTAGTACAATTACAGTTTGTATTTGGGTTTATTTTAGAAACTTTATTGCTGATGATCAGCCTTATATATATGGATTAGGATTTAGCAACTTTTATAGAATTAAGATACATACCTAGGATTTTAGAAGAACCATTTTGTTAAGAGATTGTAATCAATTGTTCCTAGAAATGGCCCAGGGTGATCTTTGGACTAGGCCACATTCTTTAGGAACTGGTTTGTGCTATAATTAAGAGTTTCCATAGTATAGGTAGAATTAGCACAGAATAGAATGGTATTAGGATTTAAGTCAGGCATTAGGTGTTGGGTATGCTTAAGTTTTAGAAGTTATTGATTATTAGGATTTTATGATGTTATAATTGTTGCGTTGTCTTTGAGGAACATAACCCAAGCATAAGGAACAGTGAGATCATTCTGGGATTTTCCTTCCTCATGCTTGGGAAAATGCCTGGTGGGTGGGGGACACCCCTCATTCACCTGGCTTTGTGTTCACGTGAAAGTCTTGTGATTTGATTGGGATTCTCATTCCTCATGCTTAAGGAAACACCTGGTGGGTGGGGCGATGCGCCGCATCCACCTGGCCTTGTGTTCACCTGAAAGTCTTGTGATTTAACATGTGAAAATTTGGGATAAAAGACTCACGGTTGGTCCCAATAAAAGGCTTCTGCTCATTTCACTGAACAGTTGTCCACTTTCTTTCTTTCTCTTTCTTCCTCATTATATCTATCCCTTCATCTTTCTTTCTTTTAATATCTATCCCTACTACAGAATCGGCTTCTGCACTAGACAGAATTCAGTCTCTTTCTTTCTCCCTCTTTCTCTTTCTTTCTCTTTATTTCTCCACAATAATTGCTGACACTGCCCCACCTTCCAGGAACCCTCTATATCTCTGCAGGGCTGGTCCCCCATAAATGGAGCCCAATGTGGGGCCCCTGGAAAGGTAAGTCTTTTTCTTTTTCTGGGCGGCTAGGATCTTACCCAGGGTGCTGCAGACCCCTCTGTAGAAACAGGCAGAGCATGGATGGGTAAGCAAGTTTTTGTGAAACCAGAACCATGTTCTAATCATGGACGAGAGTGAATCTAGGAACATAAAATATTCATCAGTATCTTAATGAATACTTTGTCTAAACATGGAGCTAAAGTTTCTTCTTCTAATCTAGCTCGTTTTCTAAATTTGGTGCAGTAACAATGTTAATTAATAATGCTTTAAGTCCACAGCATGATTATGAGAAATTTCCTTCCCAAAAGGCTGCTAACGATGATGATGATGAAGAAATTTTTCTCTTCCCTGCAGCCTCGGTTCCCTCTGGTTATAATGACAAAGATAAATTATCTCCACAGGATGCAGCTGAACCCGAGGCAGAAGCTGATAGATTTCATATCAGTGCTCTTATGGTTAAACTGCGCCTTCCCACCCACAGGCTGCTCCTTTCAATGCTAAAGTCCTAAAGTCGAAAAATTTGCCTAATAATGACGGCAATGCCCCTGCAGCTCCTGTCTCTCCTCTCATTATGCAGGCAGTACAAGCTAAAGCAGAAAAAGACAGAGATTTTAGCTTCACAGCTTGTTTCCCAATACAATTTTATCCTGGTGCTGATGGAGTGGATCAAGCTCACTGGGAAACCTTGCCATATAAATTGGTAAGAGAGTTATGGGATGCAAGCTCAAAGTATGGTCCTCTTGCATCTTATACAATTACTATTTTAGATCAATTTGACTCTCAATGAATGACACTAACAGATTGGTAGCAAATAACCCAAAGCTTTTTGTCCGGAGGTGCTTATTTGCTGTGGAATACGTTAGTATACAAGGTAAAATTATGCCTTCAAAATTGACAATTACAGTGTTTCTCATATAAATTCTGCTTGTTTTATTCCGCCTAAATTGAAACTTGTTAAGATTCCAGATCTATATCATTATTAGATGGTTGAACCTTGAGATTCAGTGTATCTAAGTGCTATTCAGAAGGCAGAATGCATAATAAATCTTAAAAATTTTAGAAAATAACCAGTATCCTAATTTAATACAGCTTTTTCCATTCTGAAAATTTGTGTACATTTTCTTGGTACACTCTATTTTCTGCTTGTTAATTTTGAATAAATATTACAGATGTGCAATCCTTAGAGTAAGTTTCCATTATATATTTGAATGAAATATAAAATCACATTCCCTTTATATTTTAACCCAATTTATATTTTTAAAAGAGTATTTCCATTAAATCCCCTAGTATTATCTCTACCTATGACATAATGCTATATTCTGCAAAAAATATCTGATTAATCTGATATTTTTAATCACCAAGCTGTTAAAATCAGGCACACAGAAGAAATAGAATTTGGTGCCCAATATACATAAACCAAAATAACATGGAGATTTACCATGTATGAAGTATTTGGGCTCCGCATTACTTTAAAAATTTAGATAATTGAAATTTTTGGAAAATTGATTATGATCTTAGCAAAAACAATGTTGAAATGCTGTAGGAAACACTGCTCAAAGGCTGCTACACAATTCTAAAACCATCTAAAAGTTTCTAAACTTAAGAAAGTGCTAAAATATTGTTTAGTTGCTCTATAATCAAGCTCCAACCAGACTCCGTGATCATAATAATAAAACAGTACCTCATGGGCAATCCCCTCACGTCCACTCCCAGTTTCAGAGTTTTGCAGTTTTCTCAAAAACTGCTTTAAAAAAAAGACTACCTCGTTTAGAGCATTTTTAAATGGTCACTTATCCCTGGAGAAATTTTTGGATAGGTGTGAACACATGGTTCCTTTCAGTTCTTGGGAATGAAATCCATCATGTCTACTGCATTTGGCAGAGCCCTGTTCAAGTGCTTGAAACCACTAGGGAAACTGGAACCGGAAACTAATTCCTCTTCAGAGTCCTAAATTCCCATGCCTTAAGAAGTAAGTTCAACAAGTGGGATCTCAACAAACTAATATACTTCTACAAAACAAAAGAAACCACCAGAAGAGGAGGAATACAGCCAACAGAAATGGAAAAACAATTCTCCACCTATATATCTGTAAAAAGGCATAACATCTAGGATCTATAAGAAACTCAAACACTCAGAAAAATCAGACAAACATTCCCTTTGAAAAGGGTGCAAAATTAGTGATTGGATACTTTTCATAAGAAGAGATACGGGCAGCCAACAAACACTTGAAAATTGCTCAGCCACACTCATCCTCAAAGAAATGCAAATGAAACTCCTTTGAAATACCACATACCCCCTCTAAGACGGGCCATCATTAATAAAACAAACAGTAGTAGATGGAGGTCAGGATTTGGGAAGAAATAAATGATTCTACACTGCCTGTGGACTGAAGAGTAGAGCAACATCCTTGGAAAACTGTGTGGTGGTTTGTAAAGGGACAAGATTTTGACCTACCATATGACTCAGTAATTAACCTGTAGAGAATTTACCTGGAGGAGTTGAAATCATTTTACCAAAAAGATACATGCACCAGTATGTTTTTTGCAGCTCTAATCACAATTGCAAAAAGACATGG
>NW_006949160.1:0-781 GCF_000164805.1 Carlito syrichta | reverse complement strand
CCCTTCATGTTTTAGAGCTATTGTTATGTGGATATTATGAATCAATCATTCCTAGACTCGAACAACACTCTGGTACTCTTGATAGTTGTGAATGAGAATCGGGCACTACAAGTTCATTGAGATACTTGGAACCTCTGATGCCAAATTCTAAGACACAAGTAATCCTCTCGATATTTTTTGTATGTAAGCCCTGACTTCAGTGTTACCTCATACTCCAGAAACTTCAGTGCCCCCGTTGTTCCTAATTAGGACTTTGTGTATAGGTGTTCATATTTGGGAGGTATTTTGGGGAGGGAACTAGGAATCTTAGAATCCACGTCCGCAGGCATATTCTTGTCAACCTTCTATGGGTATACAAGAGTCTGGACTTCCAGGTCAACAGGAAACATCTCGTTGTTTTGATTAGAACGAAATAGGAATCTGGGTCAGTGTGTCCCTTGAAAGTTTCTAACATGTTACTAAAGAGGAACCAAGAATCTCGGTTTCCATGTAACTTGCAAGCATCTGGTGAATTGCAAACTTATCCTTGACTTAAGACAGTGCTCATACTTAGGAATCGACAGGGAATTTAGCTAAAACTAATCTGGAATCTGGGAGACCTTGTCCCCATATTTTTCAAAGCAACGTCCTATATGCATACCACAAATCGGGCATTGCTGATCCCCAGGATCGTGCTGCACCTCCTGATAGTTGCAATGGAGAATCCGGCCTAGTGGTCCGTTTGTTTCACAGGGTCTTGAAAGGCCAGATTCCACAATGAAAGGATCATCTTGCCATGTGA
>NW_006949159.1:0-626 GCF_000164805.1 Carlito syrichta | reverse complement strand
TTTTTCCAATATTTTTATGACAACAATAGATATTGGCATATTTAAATAATTTTAGCCAGGCTCGGTGGCTCAGCCTGTAATCCCACGCCTTTGGGAGGCTGAGGTGAGTGGATTGCTTGAGCCCACGGGTTCGAGACCCGCCTGGGCAGCGAGACCTCATCTCTACAATAAATAAATAAAAATCAGCTGGGCATGGTAGCGCATGCCTGTAATTCTGGCTACTTGGAAGGCTGAGGCAGAAGGATCACCAGAGCCCAGCAGGTTCGAGGCTGCGGTGGCCAGGAGCGGCCACTGCACTCCAGTCTGGGCAACAGTGAGACTCCAACTCAAAAAAAAATAAAAATAAAAATAAAAATGATCTTCTGCATGTGGTCAGTCAGTTTTCCCAGCACCATTTACTGAATAGGTTCTCCTCTCCCTGGTGGTAGGTGGTGGAGGCTTTGTTGAAGATGAGTTGGTTGAGAAATTGAGGTTTTGCTTCTGGGATCTCAATTCTATTCCATTGATCTATATGCCTGTTCCTATACCAATACCAAGCTGTTTTGATGATTGTAGCTTTATAGTAAAGTTTGAAGTCTGGTAATGTGATACCACCTGCTTTGTTTTTTTTTGGTTTTTTGCTGAGG
>NW_006949158.1:0-821 GCF_000164805.1 Carlito syrichta | reverse complement strand
TTTACGTATGGTTACAGTGATTTCATGTGAAGAAGCAGCATTCTCTCCCATAGCAAAACCATAGGAATCATCCCTGTTGTATGGATATCATCTTCAAAGAAGAAAATGGCTGACTTGGAACAGATATATAACACACATTTTGCTACATTTTTTAGACCTCTGGGAAGTAGGACAATCATAGAGGAAGGGTTCCTATGTACAAAAGGCATTGTGAGAAAGAAGAAACCAGAGATATGGAGTCCTCTGCCATCAATAATTACACTGGTTAGACTTCCAGGAATTAACTTGGAAAAGTTTCAACAACTAGAGATCCAGGACCAACATAGTAAAGCTTTTGTAACCTGATGCAAAGTTTGTTACTTTCCAGAGAATAGAATTTTGGCATTTTTAGTCTTAATGTAAATTATTTTAATTGTTTTAGATCAATGCTGAAAGTCCACAACACATAGCATTTTTAATTTTGTGAAGGTAGAGGTTTGAATTCCATGCTGTGTTATGAAAGATTTTTGCAAGGAGTAAGCCTCTGAGCTTAAGAATAGGTCTAATTAAGTTCCTAGAATGTGCATCAGCATTTGCACATTGTTCTTAACCTATTGTTTTTAGAAAACTTGTTTTTGGATTCATTTATTAAATCTCTCTCTCTCTCTCTCTCTCTCTCTCTCTCTCTCTCTCTCTGTGTGTGTGTGTGTGTGTGTGTGTGTGTGTCTGAGTGAATGTGTGTGTGTGTTTCCTTAGAGACAGGATTTTGCTCTGTTACTCAAGCTGGAGTATGACACAATCATAGCTCACTGTAGCCTTGAACTTTTGAGTTCAAGCAATCT